>NC_060171.1:32784310-32802576 GCF_021292245.1 Micropterus dolomieu | reverse complement strand
AGCCAATCAGAAGCAGAGAAGGGCGGGTCAGCGAGAAGCCCTTAAACAGCTTGGATTCAGCTGTAGGCTACATGTTGCCGACCAGCTTGGCAACATAGACTGGAGCGAGAGTTTCAGAGTGGTGAGCTATTAATCTGTAACAAAAGTATCTTTCATCCATAAAGTTTTAACTGAGCTCTGTCTCTACATCACAGTAACAACTTTATGTCCACTGACTGCCTGGAGGGTAGCTAGTGTTTGGAAGCTCAACAATCTCCGTCATGCCCACACACGACTCAGAGCAATATAATCCGGAGGTCAGTAAATCACTCAGGCAAATACACGACTCAGAGCAATATAATCTGACTCTGAGTCTCCTCTGCCCGCTCATTATACATCCTCCCAGATCAGCCATCAGACGGCATCCTTCTTCCACCACCACCCTTCTCCGCTACATCCATTTATCTATCTGTGCATTCAGAATATTCATTAAATCTTTAAAATGACACATTGTTGTGGCGTGGTCCTTGCTAGTGAATAGCCGCTTGGCGAGCATTGTATGAGGCGCATTTAGCTTTCATCCCTGTGACGTCACAGGCATCAAAGGGAAGCGGCTGGGCTACAAACGAGCTGTTTTCGGTCAGTTCAGAGCAGAGTTTTCTGTGGGAGATGGGAACTCCGTTTGGGGTGGACTTTGGGCTTTTTCATTTTGCAAACCTATTACATGCACAAAAAAGAGATATAACTCAATAAAGGAGAGGGAAAAAGCCAAAAAGCAGAATACCACCTCTTTAAAGGTAATGCCATTCATGCATAACAGCAAGTTCAACATTTCGATTGTAACACAACCTTTTTTTAATGTCCTGCCCCATCCAGGCTGTGATTAGTCAGTTCACAAAAGGTGACACTGATGAGCGATTTTATGAAAAGATGAACATGAACCCAAACCTCTCCCTACTCTGTCTCCTCCTACAGAGGTAAGCAGGCTGTCGAGAACAATTGAGCGCATCATAGTGCCCACTGGGTAATGCAGTTTATTTAGGGTCATTATGAATCCTCCAGAGAACCTGACACAGAGAGGGCAGAAAAGAGTACTGGTAGCTTGTGAGCAGTGTGTGGTGTGCAATAACTGCCCCTCTCTAAGCCTTAATATCTTCTTGATGGAACAATGCTTTTCAGAATCCCTTAAAGGAACACTTAAATTTTGCAATAAAAAAACAAGCATTTAGATCAAGTATCTAGTATCTGCATCTTAAAGCACCACAAGTTTAAAATTCAGCCATGGTGATATTCGCTTTATTACATCATTTGAATGTCATTCACCTATTCTCACACACACATTCTCAAGAGTGGCAGCGAGTAACTATGCAAGTTGCAATGCATTTTGGGACTCAGTGTCTTGCCCACTTTGACATGTGGACAGTAGGAGATTGGGATAAAACGGCCAACCGTGTGATCAGTGGATGACCCACTCTACCTCCTGAGCCACATACTATCTGTCTATCCACGCCATATTCTTTAATAAGCCAACTGCTTGCCACTGTCACGTTTTATTCCAAGGGTTTTGTAGTTTTGACCAGGCTCAGTTCCTAACTTCTCCCAGATCATAAAAACAGATTCCTTTTTTTTTATATCTGCCTCTGAGACATCTGCCACAATTACAATTCAGTGGTGAAACTTATTTGATACATTTTTGAAATTTGAACTGACATCTTAAAGGGGCTCAGGACTATAAATGGGTTCAGTCAGAAACAATTTTGACATCCAAAACTGTGTTGTTAAGAAGTGCCAAAAGATTATTTCAATACTGTCTTCATGAAGCATCATTCCCTGCAGGAAACAGTAACAGTATTGCTTATAGCTAACAAAAGCTATACATTATAATTCAGTTAACTAAGTATGTAAAAACTTACCAGCCAGTGGTTTTTATTCTGAAGAGATGTTGTCACTGTAATTAGAAAAATACTACATACTTACAGACACCATCAGTCTTGTCTGCAGTGCGTGTCCATGCCACCTGCTGGGTCTCCATGATGACCTGCACAGTGAGCCGCTCCGCCTTCTGCCGAAACACCGTCATGACCACGCCCATCTCCATGTCCCGTTTGATCACAATCTTTTTGTACTCCGTCATCTCGCCCTGCTGCCCCCAGTGAGCCATCTCTGCAGCTGAGACAGGACAGGAGAGACAGAGCCGTTCGTTCTCTGGCAACTAACAACCGCCGACATGTGTAAAAGGCTTAAATTATGAAGTTTTCTTAAACACAGAATTTTAGAAAATTTAAATCACCTTCATATAGCTCGCTCTGCAGGTGTTGTTTTAGAGATATTTTATTACCCCATCTTTCAAACAATTTGAGGTGTTGGAAGCTTTAAGCAGCTTTTTTACACATGAAGTACGTAACGTAAAACGTAGTTACCTAATCACTAATACAACTCATTCTGTGAAAACAGTTGTATCGTGTCTTTTATGGCTTTGTCACTTGTGTTCTCTAAACTTGTTGATCAAGTTTTACTTGGCAGCTCTATGTGAAATAAACTAAATTTAAAAGTACTCATTTTACAGGTTGTTAAAAAAAAAGTGCACAAGGCATATGACACCTTACTGTGGCATAGCCAGCCAAATCGTCTTCCGGTGATCTATGGGTCCAACAATGGCCTTAAAAAAAACAGTGTATAAAGTTTTTTTACCACATCTGCAACTGCAAACGAGCTTCCCCCCTGCAGCACGATAAATGAAATTGAACTTTAGAGCTAAAGGAGTCAAAATAATCCAGAGATGAATGATCAGTATAATGATGAATTGTCTTTGTTTGGGTTACAGGACAATGATGAAAGGGAAGCATCATATTTCATCACTGTTTCATCATTATTGTTAAATTACATGGCATTCAACGTTATGTTTTTTGCTTTAATACTCTTTGTGAAGAGTATAACATAAACATCTCTTTGTCTTTGTCTGACATTTATTTTGCATAGCAATTTCATTTTGTAAATATATTACTTATGTATTTACATATTTAAACCTCAGAGTAGAATGTTCACGTACACCATGTAGAGTGATATAAATGAGTTAGCAGGCACAGTAGGACACCTAGGACAAAACTACAGTAGGTTTTTAAAGACATTCTTTTCTTCCACCTGCAATTGTGCTTTATCTATCTCTTGCTCTACATTCTGAGCCACAGACGGCCCCTCACATACATCCAAATTTCTTTGTCAGATTGTGGTGTCATCTTCCATCTTCCTGGCTAAAATAAATCCATCCCGTTCTTTATTGGACTCTATTGTGTTTTGTGCACTGCTGACACTGCAAGCAAATGGTTTTATGTGGCTGTTTTCTTGCCACCTATGGTCTTGCTAAAACTGAGCTAAGCAAGCAATAAAGTAAATTATAGACCGATGCCACGTGAAAATTACAAGATAGGTATGTTACTTTGAACCACCATCAGAATTTCAGCAGTTTAGACAAATTTTGTGTATTCTTGTTCTGCTGTTAATTAGTATTAATTAGTAGTTGGCTTTAAATTGACTACATGATCTTAGTAGTAGACTGACACCACATTGTAACCACTTGGCATTACTGTCTTGAGATGAGGCAAGACCAGAAGTATGAAAAGTTCACCATACATTTTTTAAGACATTGCAAGGTTTATGATGTGTCTAACTGCACACTGGATGACAAACCAAAATTTAATTTGGCTTCGGGTTTATGTGCTTTCTTCAAAGAGGAGTCTGAAATGTTACCCTGTCAAAGATTGTTTATGAGGTAAAAAAAAAAAAAGTATCACATTCTCCCAGTTAAGCTTTTATTTATTTCATATTATTAATTTAAGATGATCAACGTAACAGTTTTGAATCAGGACAGCATTTGGATCAAGAAACTCATGGAAAATTAGTTGTGCCAAATTTAGACAGATGCATTTTGGTCAATATAAGTATTGAATTGGACTCAGTATTGGCAGATCCACTGAAGGACTTGGAGTGGAATGAAAAACACTAGATTGTGCATTTTCCACAATAGGCTACAACTCAATAGCGTCTTTCATTCGACACTTTCTGCCTCCTAAATGCCCATTTCTTTCATACCCCACACCTCCAGCTTGTAACGGCTTTCTGTTATACATTTGACGCCTCAAGTCCAATCCGTGACAAACCTGTTTCAAACAGACTAGGAATATGTGGTGCAGTGAGAGCGTTCATTAGAAATAGTGTGTGCCCATATAGTACTTGTGGATTTAAGAGTAGTGTTGAACCTGGTATGCCATAATACCTAATATTTAACTTGCAAATGAACACAGAGATATGAAAACACAACAGTGCCACAGGAGGAGTTCTGTTGAATTCAATTAAACTAAACTCTGAAATATCAATAACAAGGTACTGTGGAGAGTTGAATAGTATGTGTCTACACGGAAAAAGAAATAATAACAAATAGAAATCCCATGAGCTTGTGCATTTAATTGTTTGGCACCGGGACCCCATTGTTTCGTATCAAGATTGAAAAGAAATGTGTTAGTGTGCATACTTTAGGTGCAGAAAGGCTTCAGAAAAAAATTTTGATTCTCATCATTAAAATAGGGTTAAGAATGATTTCCTTCCTAATATTAATAAATGTGAAACTACATGTTTATCGTGTAAATATCCATTGTCAGCCTTCATTTACACTAATGCATATATTAAAAAACCTAAACATTACATAAAACACAAAAACTAAAAAGCGTTCTTTAGTGTTCTGAAGTGAAATTAATGATCAACTGACATTATGACACAACTATTCCCCTGTTTTCCCTGCTGAAACCTTTACCCCTGTGAAGGGACTGTCCCTACTGGGATCACTGCCAACTTATTTACAATAGAAATTTCCTCATACTTACACAGCAGTAATGCAGTATAAAACAAATACTGTGCCATATTTGTTCATGGTAGGCATGCACAAATACACCATGTTCAGGGAAACCCGTGTTCATATGAATCGAGGATATGACGATCCACTGTGCTGAATTTTAATTTTTGCTCTGTTGGTGTGACATTCCTTAGATATACACTCACAAATACTCACCAAATGAATGCATACATGTATTTACACAAATACTTGCACTTACAAACTCTTTGGTTAAGCCAAATTACATCAATGTCATGGGAAATGTGTTTTGCTTTTTTAAACTGCACTTGGTGTCAGATTGCACACTCACCAGGTTAAATCTGCATTAATTGCATAAGATGCAACAGAGGAAGTATTTTTCTTAAATTAAGCCATTGTAAAAAAGGATGATAAATAATGGATGATACAGTAGTTTAAGTAACAATGGAGTGGTGAAGGAAAGGCTATACCAAAGGTACTTTTACCACAGTTCACTGAGTGCTACCCCATTAAAATGTTTTAATGTGATTTTAGATTAAAGTTGAAAGTAAGAATGTGTTTAACACAGATTTAAGCAGGGGACGAAGTAACAATTTACATTTACCTACTCTTATTAGCATTGAAGAGTACAAAAATGCGCAGCAAATGCATTAAAATAAAAGAATATGTAATTTTGTACCTTGGCATATTTTAAGGCTACAATGAGGAACACAATTGCATATTTAGAATTGACAATCAGTTGTCTGCACAGGCTGGAAAGTACTGTCTACAAAAATGAAATTTGGTTTGGATATTACCCTCAGTGGTATGACGTTGTTCCACTACACTGATATTTAATTACATTTTTACACAAGTACTTTTACTTTAGTAAAATGTCTTTTAAGCTGGGTAGGCAATTTATTAAAGAAGGATTTTTTGTTGGATTTGTTGAAATTCTCTATATCCTGAAAGCAATCAATAAATTAAATGTATCTGTGGCTGTGACTGTAATAAGCAAAGGAAAAGGAATTATAGGAACATTCTGACAAATTGGCTGTACAAACTCTCTTTGTACTTGCTAGATATTAACATTGAATAAAATTATAATGTATCATGCGGAAGTGTGACTTGTAAACCAACAGCAATTATCTCCCCACTTTATTTCTCTACTTTTCTTTTTAGCCTCTTTTAGCCCGTTGTTTTTGTTTCTATGGCACATTTACTCTCAGCACTCTACAACCATCAGCATTGTTTCCAGCAGCAACATGCAGAGACTGCCTGCACAGCAACAAATGGCAGAGGGGCAAAATAAAAAAACTATAGCTAGTGAAGAAAATCAAACAATTTACAGCTAAGAGCCAGGTGTTTTCAGAAATTGGAAGAGTCATTAATCAGGTGAAACGTGACTGAATGAATGAATACTATATTGCTCTTTGCCTACTGCATGTGTAAGTAGGTCACTAGCTACTGTTAGTGATACCAACATTATGAGGCGATAAATGTGTCAGGGATTGTGTGTCTGCCGGTTTGTTGTGGAATTCTGCCTTCTAATGGCCAAAAGGTTCATAATACAGCTTTAACAGAATTCTAATGGCAAGTTCACCTGCAAGTTAAAGCAGAGGTCATATTCCCCCAGTTTCACCAAACACCTCACTGCAGGCTAACACTAGACAAGCTAGTTCCAATAACACATGTGGAAATGATCTATACATTGCCACTGGATGAACAGCTCTACCTCCAAGAGTTTGAAGACATACTGTGTGTGTGTGTGTGTGTATATGTATACATACATATATATCATTTATTTATTTATTTTTTCTTCACTTCACTTCACACCATAACAACAATGTACAGCACTCTGTAATAACAATGTCAATCCACATAAACCCTACCACCTCAGGCTTCTAAAGTCCCCTATAAGTACAATTTGTACACAAGTATAACAATTTATACAGTAACATACAGGCTTTAAAAGTCAGTGCTCAGCTTCAATCGGTAATGTTGAGGACCACATACCAAGCCAGAAATCTTGGTGTAGTCATGGACTCAGACCTGAATTTGAGCCATATTAAGACAATTACAAAGTCAGCCTACTATCACCTGAAGAATATTTCATGGGTTAAAGGACTTATGTCTCAGCCGGACCTGGAAAAACTTGTTCATGCATTTATCTTCAGTCGACTTGACTACTGTAACAGTGTCTTTACAGGGCTCCCTAAAAAATCCATCAGACAGCTGCAGCTGATTCAGAACGCTGCTGCTCGAGTCCTCACTAAGACCAAAAAAGTGATTACTCCAGTTCTGAGGTCTTTACATTGGCTTCCTGTATGTCAAAGAATTGATTTCAAAATCCTGCTGGTAGTTTATAAAGCACTGAATGGTTTAGGGCCAAAATACATTTCTGATCTTCTGCTTTGTTCTTCTGAACCATCCAGACCTCTCAGGTCGTCTGGGGCAGGTTTGCTTTCTGTCCCCAGAGTCAAAACTAAACAAGGAGAAGCAGAGTTCAGTTTTTATGGTCCATATATCTGGAACAAACCCAAAAACCTGGAGGTCTGCTGAAACTGGCAGTTCTTTTAAATTAAGACTTAAGACTTTTCTTTTTATACCTGCCTTTTTTACACGGCATTGTGACTTTTACTGTCCTGTTTTACCCTGTTTTTATTTCCTATTTAACTCTATAAAATATATTTTATCCTCTTTTTATTTCTTTTTATTTTCTGTGTTTTCAGTTTCCCTATGTTGCTTTTATGTTTGATGTAAAGCACTTTGAATTGCCTTGTTGTTGAAATGTGCATCCAAATAAACTTGCCTTGCCTAGGCCTAGGCTATGTTCCTGACAAAAGTCTTTTCTCTGGACCTCTGTTTGTGTCAAAGTAAAAGCACTAATGTAGCCTGGAGTTAATTAGTAAGTACCCCCAAACCTAACAAAAAAGGGAACAATGTAATTTACATATAGCCTATATATAGCCTATACTCTTTTCGTTATTGTGTGTACCCCTCCAGTGTTGGTAAGTAGCATTATTTTGAAATAAATCACAGTAGCCTTCTACAACTCATTACTCCATCTCCCCCCAAAACATCCAGCTTTGTTGTCCATTATTGATCATTCTGTGTGCCACCTGTTAGATCAGGTAGGCTACTTGGTAGTTAAAAAACCTACAGTAAAATCTTTAAAATCCTTCCAAACGCCAGCCTGTTGCTCAGTAGGTCATACTGGGCCTATCCCTTAATATAGTCTACCTGTTATAGTTCCAAAATTCCTACAGGATGAATTATTTTTAGGGTCCCAAATTGTTACCCCATTGTTCCCTAACTTCACATTGTGTTCCTTTGTAGTCTTACCTATTGGTACTGTAGCCTACTGGTATGTTAACACATTTAATTAAATTTATGCTGTAGGTAGTGCAACTTAGGCTTTTCTTTAGAAAGCGTCCCCAAATCAACAATTTAGGCGGTCACTTTGGATTCACATCATCATTTTTGTTCAAATCATAATAATAATATAAACAGACAAATAATAAATAAAAAAAGTTCTTTATAACTTTGCATATGGTGACACAAGGATTGGCAAAAGCTACATAATTGTGTCACCATAACTTACTGCACTTGGTTCTGCTGTAGGCCTATCAACCTATTATTTTCTTCTCTAACAGCCTACTCCAGAGCCACCCGTATAACCCAGTAACCATACTCATTAATCAGCTATAACAAAGGACAATCTAAATTCAATGGAGAATGCAGCACACCGGTTTCTGTCTGTGTGCAGCAGGGGTGCCCGGTCTGACAGGGTTCAGGACTGACTCCGCTGTGAGCTGCAGCCTGGTCACACATCTGCAGCCCGGCAGATATGCTGCCAGTAAAAAGCGGATATCCCCTCGTCTAACTTAACTCTGTCAAACCACGGGCAGTTAACGGGATTAAAAAGAGTGTAGGAAAGTTGAAGACTTACCTTACAAGTGAAATCGATTATATTCAGCTCGACACCGTGGCCCGCTTGTTTTCTATCTGATCATGATTTGAAAGTTATGAAATGAAGCTGGAGAGGATGTAGAGTGTTGACAAAAAAGGCCAGACGCAAAACGGTCAGTTCCTCTATCTGTGTGTACAAGGAAGTAAAAGTTAACTTGCATTACATTGCAACAAGCATAGCCCACAAGTTATAAAAAAAAAAAAGGGCCGGAAGCAAGGTCGGTAGGCTATCTATGCAAACTACCCAAGTCCCATCGGAAGAGAGGACATGTGAGCGCTTTGACCTGCCAGGATGTGGGGGAAAATATTTCTTTAAATAAATGTTTGGGACCGAGCTATATAAATGAAAGACGAGTGAAAATCTGCTCAAAGTCCCTTCTCATGCTGAGGGAAGCTCGAGGACGCGGCGAAAGATGCGCCACCTCAAACCCAAGACAGAACTAGATTAGAGATGGCTCTTAAAGCGGGCAAGGACTCCGAATTATCCGTTAAGGTGGTCCGGAGGGTCCTTAGAGGACTAAGAATTATTCTATTCACTTGAAACAGTCCCAGAAAACACGGAAGAATATGTTTTTGGTCTAATCTGTTATAGGTGCAATATTCAGATCCATATACTATGAAGTACTACCACCAAGGACTTATCATTATTATTATTACTTGTAATGCTGCAGAATGGTCCCTTTCTGAGTTTTATTATTATAGGCCTATATTATATTTTGGAATCCTATTTTAGTTTTTGATTAAATGTAATTAGATACATTCCACCACTGTCTGCTCTCTGTTTGCCAGTACTTTAACAGGACCACAAAACAAAAAGGGTGGGGATCCACTGCTTTAGAATTTGATTATAGAACCGTTGGGGGTCTCTGACATGTGAAAAGGTTGAGAAAGATTTTGAAAAACATCAACTAAGACTGAAATCAAGTAAAGGCTGAGCAAACCCAACCATTGAAGATAATGGAAAATATAGCCCCATCACTGGAACTATGCAAATATGTGCATGAATGGCAGAAAAAGGAAGAGGGAAATAAAGTCATTTTAAATGGAAAAATATATACTTGCATATACTTGCGTAATGCATGAAATCTGTGAATTGGTCTTCCATTGTTTTACGGCTTACAGTATATTCTTAACAATAAGATGGTTATAGATATGTCATAGGCTTGTAAAGAACCGTGAACTACCCTAACCTGTATGAAAGATGCTATATAAGTAAAGTTTGACTGATTTATTGATTGATTGTTTGAATGATATAATAATACATACACATGTGTTGTTTTAAACAGCATTTTATCAAGCTGGGGGCGGGGGTGTAATAAAGACCATATAATGACATTATCCTGAGGCTCAAAATATCTTCATTCTGGAGAATAAACTAATAAAATACTTTACATACACAAATATGAAGACAGAATTCTTTCTGTAACCATGTCCTTCATGTCACTGTGTGAATTGCTGTAAGATTATAGAACAGATTTGCATGTGTAACTTGCCTCAGTAATTTGCATGATAGCAGAACAGAAGCGGAGGAGGGGGGGATGAACAGAGTTGCCTTTCAATCTCTGAGGAGGTGTTTATATTGGTACATTGAAGATGTCAAAGTGCAGATTTTGACATTTATATTTACGACAGCAGTTTACAAAGTCAGAGATAATCAAATGAAGACACACAAGTAAAAGTAGGTGCAGTATCACATCTGCATGGACGATCCAGGTCTATTATCATAAAACATTTGACATCGATTGTCTGCGTCATGATGTGGGTGGACAAGCCACTGACGCCGATCGAAAAAGAAATAAAACAAAATTAAAAGAAATCCTGAGGCGCATCAAGTCTGGATAAATGAGCAGCCAGAAGAAGCTTCTCTTGTACTTCTGAAGCGTATCCATAGCGTTCAGTTTGAGAAGGGATGAAGTATTTAGAATCCCGGGTACTTCAACAGTCAATATATCTTCTTGCATTCGAAACGTCTCAGATGGTTAAACCACTTATGAAGGATCTTGACATGTTCACACATAAATAGAATGGCTCAGAAGAAGAACCATCTAGAGAGAGACTGACTAACAGGCTCGTGTCAGATAATGTCTCCTAAATTTACAGCTTTTTTAATCCTGTAATAAATAATCTGTCACACAAAAATTCACTTATACTTTTATTAAAATGGGTTGACGATCTACTTCAAACCCAGACCTTCAGGAAAATAGCAAGCATTTTGTACATATTTTACTATACACAATTATTAATGGTGTAACTTATTGTTTTGTTGTGCTCCCTTTCTTCAACCTAATACTTCAGGTAGTGCTAGATATATCGATGCATTCTGGCTGACTGAGGCTACTTCTGGTGAAGACACTAATTCTGCTGCCTCTTCTCTCTCTTGTGATATTTCTAAAATATTCATTGAAATACCAGTGTATCTTGGTAGAAAAAACAACACAGCCATGACAAATTGGAATATAATTTCCACGACAGTCCCCTTCATACTGAAGATGAAAGCTGGCTTGAAGCACACTATCGGCCATCAGTTGTGTGTGAAAGGGTAAGATCAGATTTTACATATCAGCTGCCTTTTGACCTAGTTAAGCTTTGTTACTCGGTTTATGTTTTGATAACATCTTCCACAGTTAACGCTGTCTTTAACATATTGAAGACAAGTCTTAAAGTCTTGTAAAGACTTGTGTCAGTGCCAGGTGGTGAGATTGTTTTTGTCTATCGCCCAGTTGCCCCTCACTGCTCCTGGTCCTCCTCCGGCTCCCTGAAGCCTTGACTGTGCATAGTCTTCCCTGCCATCTCCATCATGGCCTGGATCTCCGGATCCACATCCAGGATACTTTTCTTGGCCTCTCCCTCCTCGCCCTGAAAAACAAAACATACAGAAATACCACCGCTTTAATTTGTCACATTTTAAAGGAAACAGCTGTATAACATAAAAAGCAGGAATATAAATGAGGTTCTCTATTTGTGGTACAGTTGCTACAGTTAATTACATGCATGATGTGCATTTACATTCGGGAGTATTAAGAGTATGGTCTAGATGCAGATGCTCTGTATGAAAAGTGCAAGGAGATAACTTCTGTTATGAATTGGTGCTATATAAATAAAAATGAATTGAACAGAATGTTCAATGTCCTCTGCCTAACTTTTAAAACTGCCATAATTCTACTGGATGGATTTCAGCGTGTGACAAGTTGTAATTGCAATGCCCCAACTCTTAAGCAGGAGTTCTCAAGAAGCACTTAAATTCAGCACCATTTCACATCTGAAGAAGAAAAAAAAAACAGACTTGAAAGTTATGTACCTGCATACAAATATGACTGTATAGGAAAAAAAGGCATGAAAATGCAACACCTGTGGCTGCGCCTACATCTGTCTCCCTCTTTCATTCCCACATCTTTCTTCCACCCCATTCAACTGAAGAATTGGAAACCCACTCCCTCTGTGCCTACTATCAAATAAAGGCAAAAAAAGAACAGAAAAAAGAAAACAAGAGCAAGTACTCTGACCTCTGGTTCTGGGGGTTTTCCGACCGCCCACACTTCCATTGAGTCCAGGGTGAAGTCCTCCTCTCCAGAGAGTTGAGGGCTGCCGTAGGTGGTGCACTTGGGCCGTGCGCGGCTATGACCACGGCCAAAATCACTGTCCAGCCATAGGCCAAAGTAGCCATGCTGACCGCCCATACCCTAATGAAGGCCAGAAAACACACTCTAAGGGACACAGTGGGAATGCAGACAACCATGTAAATGTATTTTTCCCTAAAGAGGAAACAATATTTCTTCTATTTAATACCACAAACATTCTGTGAAATCAAACTTACAGTAAAATTGGAGCATTCAGATGCCAAAAAATGCTGCAAATGACACTGATGAGAGCAGAGTTGCAGGCTGCTCATCGGTGATAATTCTGTGCAAGTTTGTCAATACAATCGATCGATCACTATAAAATCAGACACAGTTATTTATCCATTGTGAATAAAACATTCTGATTACAGCATAAAGCATTGTAGCTGATTATTCCAACACCACTTGGCTGAACTTTACCCTTTTTGTTCACTGTTTTTTATATTGCTGTTCTCCTACTGTGACAAGTGAATGCGTAGGTCATACATTAAATACCGGATGTAATAAATATCACTGGATCAGCACTGGTTGGCTGTTGGCAGTTTTTATCTGTCCCCTAAATCAGAAACCTTGTAAAATGACACAACCCAATCCGGCATCTACAAAACAATATTTAGATTAAAGGATTTATATTTTAAGCTCCGTCGGTTCTCCTCTGTTAAACTAGTGCAGCCTCACCAGTCCGTTGGGCATGGTCTGCTGGTTCTGGTTGAGGTACATGAAATGTTGGTTGTATCCTGTTGCTGTATAAACTCTCAGTCTGGGGAACACAGTGAACAGGAAGCATCTGGAGTCTCCTGCACACACACACAAATATACAAATTCTGAAGATCAGAGCGAAAAATCAAGTGACAGCCCACAGTACTCAAACAAGTAGTATTACTTCCTCAATATGCCCTTTTTTTTAATCAGTATCAGTCTTGATATTAAAGCACTGGGGTCTCAACACTAATGTGATGGTATTTTTTCTATCACAGCATTATGGATTTAGAAGTCTAAATTCACTGTTATCTATCAGAGACAACACACTTGACTCCTGTGAGGTCTATGAAGCGTTGTCATCATGAGGTATAAGTTATTTGTTCAAATCACCTCTGTTCTTTATTCAGCAGTACAGAATCACTCATAAACACTCCAACTGCTGTTAAATTTGAATTCAGCTGTAAATTTTGATAACTCAGGTAGCAGTTTTTTGTGTGTACGTTTTACAATAGTTTTCACAACATTGAAAAATGAAGTGACATTTACATGAACAACATTTGTATTTCATGTTTTCAAACATACAAAAACTAAATAAATAAGCAATAAACACATAACTGAATCACAGTATCACATTTTCTGATTCTGCATATTCCTACTGAAACTGAAACTGTGACCTTAGCAGGCAAAGCAAAAAATCTAAATTCAGCTCGATGAAATGCTGACCTCAGCCCACAATACAGTCTGAAACGATTAAACCTGCGCTGGCCAAAAGTGGGTTGCCATGAAAAAAAAGGAGAGATACTAGGGTTAAAGATGTTTAGGAACGACTGACTTAAGGTACAATTTTGATCGCCGCTGCTGCTGTTTCAGAGAAATCAGTTTTGATGATGTCACCCCTATAAGAGAACTACAGAAATGTATAAATATAATTTAAACAGGCGAGTTATATGAAAATTCACCCCCACACAGTGTTCATGGATGGGGAAATTAGATATAGACACCACACCCTTTTTCTATCAGGCTGTAAATATATTAATTCAGCTGTAAAGTTGGGCATTTTAACATGGTGCTCTATGGAAATTAACTTGATTTTGAAGCCAGCCTCAAGCGGCCATTTGAGGAACTGAAGGTCGTGACACTATCAGATACAGTGGGGAGAACAAGTATTTGATACACTGCCCAATCCTCCATACAGACCATCTCCAGATCCTTCAGGTTTCGGGGCTGTCGCTGGGCAATATGGACTTTCAGGTCCATCCAAAGATTTTCTATTGGGTTCAGGTCTGGAGACTGGCTAGGCCACTCCAGGACCTTCAGATGCTTCTTACGGAGCCACTCCTTAGTTGCCCTGGCTGTGTGTTTCGGGTCATTGTCATGCTGGAAGACCCAGCCACGACCCATCTTCAATGCTCTTACTGAGGGAAGGAGGTTGTTGGCCAAGATCTCGCGATACATGGCCCCATCCATCCTCCCCTCAATACGGTGCAGTCGTCCTGTCCCCTTTGCAGAAAAGCAAAGTCTGTTTGACTGAGTGTGTGGACAGGTGTCTTTTATACAGGTAATGAGTTCAGACAAGTGCAGTTAATACAGGTAATGAGTGGAGAACAGGAGGGCTTCTTAAAGAAGAACTAACAGGTCTGTCAGAGCCATAATTCTTACTGGTTGGTAGGTGATCAAATACTTATGTCATGCAATAAAATGCAAATTCATTATTTGTGATCATGTGATTTTCTGGATTTTTGTTTTAGATTCCGTCTCTCACAGTTAAAGTGTACCTATGATAAAAATGACAGACCTCTACATGCTTTGTAAGTAGGAAAACCTGCAAAAACTGCAGTGTATCAAATATTTGTTCTCCTCACTGTACTTTATATTCAGATATTCCAGTGCCAGTGCATTGATAATGTGCCCACTAGAAGACGGATGCACCTAAGTGTAACTGAGCCATCATTAATATCATTCATTTGACCTGTGTCTTCCCTGGGCAATAAATGTCTGCTGTGAAAAATGTCTTTAGGAGAAATAAACTGAAGAAATTATTTCATGTCTGACGCTTGGACAAAATTTTTCTTAACCCAAAGGCCAATGCAGATGTGTTATGTCAACATGGTGGCAAATTAATTAAAAGTATGAAGGTGCACTTTTGGTTGGTAACTCTCGATATCAAGCTATCATTGGTTAGCTGTTGCCTAACCATAGCTTGTGTTAGGAGAAGCTTAGTTTCCTAGGTATCAGCTATACCAATAATGACAATAATCAAAACTAAAACTATACTATAACTTTGTGTTTGTTTTATTAAAATACATGTTCTATTTTGTACCAAGCATAGTATTTCAAACACTGGGTAACACTGGGTCGCTTGCTCTGTACAATTGTTGAAGGCAGCTGATAAACCAGAGACGGCATTCATCAAATGGCAAATTACATCTAAGTCCAGAAGTCATGCAATGTGACAGTGCTTCTCTCACCCTGGAACTGAGGTTTGACCTCCCAGGCGTGGGAGGCAAAGCCCCCAAACACATGTCCCTTTGTGTCTTTAATGAGCAGCAGGGTGGGCCCACGCTTGGTCAGGCCGGCCACCATCCTGGTGAAGCTCTCCCCATGCAGCCGTGTGGAAAACACAAGTCTCCAGGGGGCACTGTAGCTGTCTGGCAACTGGAGAGATTAACAGTGTGGTCAAAACTAGGAATAACAGTAAAACTCATTTACCACCTGATAATAATGAAGTTAAACATTAATATTATGACTTGATTAATTATGTGCAGGTTTACTTTTATTGTTACTGAGGGGGTGATAGTGACGTCTGATGAGCTGTCTTAAGTTATAATAAAACTAGATGACAATAAGGCAGGTGGAACTGATCACATTGCTGAACAACCTGTTCCTCCACTTGCCACTGGGTTTCTAGTTCATGCAATTCAACCTGATTCAATGCTCTCAGTGCTGTTAGTTCCCCCCCAAAAAGGGAATGGTTTTGCAGGTGGCGGCCACAGAAAATTGTTCACTCCTTATCTTTCCTGGCTGATTGTTCTCTAGTATTGCATTTTGCTAGTGTCCTTGTCACTACTGGTAGCATGAGGTGGTACCTCCAGCCCATGCAGGTTGCACAGCTGGACCAACTCCTCCAGGAGGGCACATCCAAACGTGTTGTAGCAAGGTTTGCTGTGTCTTCCAGCACAGTTTCAATAACATGGAGGAGATACCGAAGACGGGCCAATACCCTAATAGAGCTGCTCCTTCGTGTAAGGAGGAAAAGCAGGAGCACTGCCAGAGCCTTACAAAATGAACTCCAGCAGGCTACTGGTGTGCATGTTTCTGACCAAGCTGTCAGAAACAGACTCGCCATTTACAGACTTGCAAGCTGTAAATGTTGCCGGTTTGTGTGTAATTTTATTATTTATTTAGTAGGTTAGCTAACTTGGAGTTAGCATATTGCACGGCTAATGTGGCTAACAGGTTTGGAGATGTTGGACTAATGTTGTTGTAGGTACCAAATCCGTGCTGCCTGCAGGATCCCTATTAACAGGCACATTTGTGGTAACCTTCTTTGACAGACAGGACCACTTTTGCGCATGTGCAGAACGGATCCGGCAGGCAGTACGGATTGGGCACTACAGATGTAACGTAATATTCAGGGACAGTCAAGAGAAACTGTGTGAAAGGTAAACCTCATTTTACGCTCACTAAATAATGAGCCTAGTATGTTGCATGCCTACAATTTTTTTCCATGTTGCTTTCTGTGGAACTTCAGTCATCCGTAAAATCAGAGACGTTTTCGAGTCTGTTCTTCATCAAACCAACTATAATAGACAAATACACTCTCAAATATTATTCCTACTCAATCCTACTCTGAAATAGTACATGTGAACCTCTTCACAAATAACCTCTAAAAAGTTAGTACAAGTCAGGGGTTAGGTGTGCCTCTTTCCATACAATACACCTGAAAAATGTTGGTTACGGACACATCTATTCACAAGCTGATGTGAACCATCCCTCATTCACACGTGTTTTCAGAGTGCTTCAGATGAAGCAGAATGGCAAAAAAGGTTTTAAAAAGAACCCATGGGTTACAGTTAAGGACCTGTCTAAAACAGTAACAAACCTCTCCAAAAAAAGCACTTTGGTTAAGGTTAGGGAAAGATACAGTTCTGCCTGCAAACAGGGAGCTGCGTTGGTGGGGGTGTGTTGCTTTTAGGTACATGGGAAACTTGAAACACTATCCAGAAGTCCATTTTGAACAACAGATCCACGAATTAAAAGGATACTTAGATGCCAAAAAACAGAACAGAGGGTTATAATAGGGCTGTACTTCCTTTACTGCATCTTCCACCACAACGTTATGGCATATGAGGTGGTGGTATATTTGCTGGTTTTGATGTCAGTAATGCAGTTAGGCAGGGTAGGATATTATTAGACGACTGAGCCTAGTGGGCTGGAAGGTCATTCTTTCTTTCTTGCATTTCCATTCTTTTATTTTAACTTTTTCTGTTGTCTCTTTCTTTCTTCTTACTTATATTGCCTTCAATAAAAAGTAAGAAAATGTTACACAGCATCCGTTCAATCCCCAAATAATCATTGCTTAATTTGTGCCGGAGCTAGCTGGAGCGCCACTCCGGTACCTCTGAGTTTAAGCCTTTTGCGCTCTGGCACCTCTAAAGTACAGTCCGTCACTGCACTGCCATTCTACACAAATAAAATCTTGTTGTTGTTGTTATTACATTCATGCCAGTAAAGCTAATTTGAATTATTAATAAAAAATAGCCATCATCACTTTTCATCTTCGGAGACCAGACTTGATAACCCTCCCTTTTTCACTGCCATCTCCAGGCTCGGCAGTGTGTTTAATGTTACGGAAGAGTTTGGCAGTTCTAATGATTAAACTGTGAGCTGATACTACATGACTGAGACAGTCATGTAGTATCAGCTCACGTTTATTCACAAGTCCCCTCTGGTTTAACCATTTCTGACAGTAGTCAGTCATTTCTGATAGTTAGATTAATTCAAGGGCAGCATTTCCTGGGTTAGGAAATCGTTTCTCTAGCATTGGATAGAATTAACAGAGTGCAGGTGATAAACTAGATGTAGAAAGTAGTCATCGTAGCACATTATATGTAATGTAATAACTACTGCATGACAAAATATATATATATATA
>NC_060171.1:32693284-32784210 GCF_021292245.1 Micropterus dolomieu | reverse complement strand
TACCCTAATAGAGCTGCTCCTTCGTGTAAGGAGGAAAAGCAGGAGCACTGCCAGAGCCTTACAAAATGAACTCCAGCAGGCTACTGGTGTGCATGTTTCTGACCAAGCTGTCAGAAACAGACTCGCCATTTACAGACTTGCAAGCTGTAAATGTTGCCGGTTTGTGTGTAATTTTATTATTTATTTAGTAGGTTAGCTAACTTGGAGTTAGCATATTGCACGGCTAATGTGGCTAACAGGTTTGGAGATGTTGGACTAATGTTGTTGTAGGTACCAAATCCGTGCTGCCTGCAGGATCCCTATTAACAGGCACATTTGTGGTAACCTTCTTTGACAGACAGGACCACTTTTGCGCATGTGCAGAACGGATCCGGCAGGCAGTACGGATTGGGCACTACAGATGTAACGTAATATTCAGGGACAGTCAAGAGAAACTGTGTGAAAGGTAAACCTCATTTTACGCTCACTAAATAATGAGCCTAGTATGTTGCATGCCTACAATTTTTTTCCATGTTGCTTTCTGTGGAACTTCAGTCATCCGTAAAATCAGAGACGTTTTCGAGTCTGTTCTTCATCAAACCAACTATAATAGACAAATACACTCTCAAATATTATTCCTACTCAATCCTACTCTGAAATAGTACATGTGAACCTCTTCACAAATAACCTCTAAAAAGTTAGTACAAGTCAGGGGTTAGGTGTGCCTCTTTCCATACAATACACCTGAAAAATGTTGGTTACGGACACATCTATTCACAAGCTGATGTGAACCATCCCTCATTCACACGTGTTTTCAGAGTGCTTCAGATGAAGCAGAATGGCAAAAAAGGTTTTAAAAAGAACCCATGGGTTACAGTTAAGGACCTGTCTAAAACAGTAACAAACCTCTCCAAAAAAAGCACTTTGGTTAAGGTTAGGGAAAGATACAGTTCTGCCTGCAAACAGGGAGCTGCGTTGGTGGGGGTGTGTTGCTTTTAGGTACATGGGAAACTTGAAACACTATCCAGAAGTCCATTTTGAACAACAGATCCACGAATTAAAAGGATACTTAGATGCCAAAAAACAGAACAGAGGGTTATAATAGGGCTGTACTTCCTTTACTGCATCTTCCACCACAACGTTATGGCATATGAGGTGGTGGTATATTTGCTGGTTTTGATGTCAGTAATGCAGTTAGGCAGGGTAGGATATTATTAGACGACTGAGCCTAGTGGGCTGGAAGGTCATTCTTTCTTTCTTGCATTTCCATTCTTTTATTTTAACTTTTTCTGTTGTCTCTTTCTTTCTTCTTACTTATATTGCCTTCAATAAAAAGTAAGAAAATGTTACACAGCATCCGTTCAATCCCCAAATAATCATTGCTTAATTTGTGCCGGAGCTAGCTGGAGCGCCACTCCGGTACCTCTGAGTTTAAGCCTTTTGCGCTCTGGCACCTCTAAAGTACAGTCCGTCACTGCACTGCCATTCTACACAAATAAAATCTTGTTGTTGTTGTTATTACATTCATGCCAGTAAAGCTAATTTGAATTATTAATAAAAAATAGCCATCATCACTTTTCATCTTCGGAGACCAGACTTGATAACCCTCCCTTTTTCACTGCCATCTCCAGGCTCAGCAGTGTGTTTAATGTTACGGAAGAGTTTGGCAGTTCTAATGATT
This sequence comes from Micropterus dolomieu, assembly GCF_021292245.1. Classification (NCBI taxonomy): domain Eukaryota; kingdom Metazoa; phylum Chordata; class Actinopteri; order Centrarchiformes; family Centrarchidae; genus Micropterus; species Micropterus dolomieu. The sequence goes on along the minus strand of NC_060171.1, from coordinate 32,782,550 downwards.
AAACTGTGAGCTGATACTACATGACTGAGACAGTCATGTAGTATCAGCTCACGTTTATTCACAAGTCCCCTCTGGTTTAACCATTTCTGACAGTAGTCAGTCATTTCTGATAGTTAGATTAATTCAAGGGCAGCATTTCCTGGGTTAGGAAATCGTTTCTCTAGCATTGGATAGAATTAACAGAGTGCAGGTGATAAACTAGATGTAGAAAGTAGTCATCGTAGCACATTATATGTAATGTAATAACTACTGCATGACAAAATATATATATATATAATTATTTGACTATGTAGGAGAGCCCTGTTTATCATTATTATGATATCAATGACATGAGAGATGATATATGGTATTATTATTTTTAGTTGTAGTACTATATTGGTATTTTTTTATAGTTTCTGTTTCACTGGCCCCCACAACACATACACTATTTAATAATAATAATCTTTATTTGTAGAGCACTTTTCAAAAACAAGTTACAAAGTGCTTTAACAAGTGTAAAGACAATAATACCCAAGAGACAATAATACAAAAACAATACAAGATAAGAGAATAAAGATTTAGATTAATAAATAAAGATAAACAATAAAGATTTAATGTTTATTAGTAGTAGTACTCTGTAATTTATAATAAATCAGATATTTTAAAATTGTTTTCTGTAGTTTTATACATTTGACTCTTATTTATTAAAACTTTAATATACTTTGTTGTACTTTTGTACTATTTAGAACAATAACAAAGTTTATTTTTAAACATTATGTCACGGTATCTTGGCATGGTCTCAATATAACAAATGTTAGGGATAATTGTTGTTTATGTTATGCGTATATAACAAATAATGGTTTCTGTTCGTCCTTTAAAAGAATGTGCAGGTAGGCTACGCAATGTGTTTAAATAATTAATTATTTGATCATAAAACATTAATTATTTATTTTCAGCGGGCGGAACATTTCAAAAGGTCCGACCGACATCTATTCATTTACAAATTAAGCACTGCAAATGATGTATACTGAAACTAGAGCTGCAATGATTAACCAATAACTTGTCAACTATTAAATTAATAGCCAACTATTTTGCAAATTGATTAATCTGTTTGAGTCATTTTTTAAGAAACAAAAGAAAATTTTCTGATTCCGGCTTCTTAAATGTGATTTTTTTTTTCCTTCTCTAGGACATTAAACTGAATTTCTCTGGGTTGTGGACAAAACAAGACATTTGTGGACGTATGCTAATTGCCATTTTTCCCCATTTTCTGACATTGGTCCATAGACCAAACAATTAATCAAGGAAATAATCAACAATGAAAATGATCGTTAGTTGCAGTCCTAACATGGGGACAATGCTCCTGATGGTGGTGCTACAACGAGTGTCTAAATGTTTTAATTTTTTAACTTTTAAACATTAAAAAAATCAGTTAATCTATGGTTTTGAACTTTCACCAAAAGTGTGGTCAAACCAAAGAAAGTAAACAACTTTTGGTCCAACTCTACCAACATGATGATGTATACATTTTTATTCTGACCTGTGGTGTCAGAAACATGAGGGTGGGAAGGTCCAGTAGACACCTCAGCTCTTTCCAGGGCGTCTCCCTGCAGGGGGGCAGCAGGGTGGAGGCCCACCGGCCACTCAGGGACACATTTAGGCCCTCAGCTACCAGCATCTCCAAGTACAACGATACCTGGGAGACCCTGAAGATCCAGTCCTCCAGACAGGCAACATCACAACCTCCCTGATCTGAGGAGTAAAACAGGGTGAAGAAAGGAGAGCAGAGGAGAGGGGGGAGCATCTACAGTCACGTTTCCTTGCTGTTAATGTGTTCAAAAACCTTCAAATCACCTGTTTACCTGAGGGTTTGAGTTCAGAACACATCTGCTCTGCCAGGAGTTTCACACCCAGGGAGCAATCACCCATTCTCTCTGGTTTCCAGCCCTGCAGACGCCCTCTGCTGAGAAGAATCTGAACTACAGCAGAAATCAGGTCCTGTAGGAACTATGGAGAAAGGGGAAAAAGCCGGAGAAGTGAAAAGGTAGGGTTGTGTCAACAGAAAAAGTAGATAAGAAGTGAAATACCACTATTTAATTTTACCCTCTACTCACCTCAGCTACCTGTTCACATGTGACAACCGCTGCTGCTTCTTCCACTCCATTCTGGGACATGGCCATGGCGAGAGGAGCCCGTTCTTCTGCAGTGCCTCGCAGGGTGTCTGCTAGGAAGATGACCAATTGCTCTCGACCTACCCCAGAGACAGCAGAGGTTCTGGTCTTCCCAGAAACTGCAGGTGCTGCCGGTCCAGGGTCGATTTGACACATGCACCGGTAGACCCTTCTCACCATGGAGTCTGGGGCCAGGCTGCCCATTGAAGACTAGGAGAGACAAAAGGAGGGGTTGATGATCCACAGACAAACCCTGGCAGAAACTACCTTTCCCTGACAGATGCACTGATATAATACATTGGATAATAACATATGCTCAGTGGAACAACAGCATAAAATATATTCAAAGTTAAAGAAACACAGTATATTTATATATATTTATATACCTTCTGTAGGTATAGGATTAAAGTAATCTGTGATACTACATCAAACTAGAAAGAAGAATAACTATCTAAATAAATAGAGAATAGTTTTATCTGGTTATGCATTAACTTGTAATCTCACATTGACAATATGTGTTCACAGTCACACCTGCAGCATCTCAAGCGTTAGAGTCTTCCCCGCTGGTGTTTTCCCCTGAGCTCCTGAAGGGCCCCCAGCACCACCCTGGAGCCTATCGAAAACCCCCTCAACCACAGGCCGCTCTTCAGGGCGGAAGCGGGCCAGCCGCTTCTGCATGACCACACTCTCTGTGTTACCCATGTTGCTCTGCAGTCCGACACAGTATGGTAGGACACACACACCAGTCATTATGTTTAAATACAGTCAGCTACAATTAAAGGAAAAACCCACCCTAAAACAAATACTATATTGTGCTATACTGCTTTCAGACAGTATATTCAAAGCGAGATACTACTAATGGAACTCACATTGTCAGGCCTTAAAATTAAGATATCATGAATCACTTTTAGAGTTTGACACTCAGTTAATGACTGACTATGTTGGCTCATAGAGGTTTGACATATCCTTTCCAACTGAATACAGCAGATTGTCAAAATGTCCTGTCGTCCCTACTGAACTGATTCATTTTCAGTATCTAGGGCAGTGGCTCCCAACCATTTCGGAAATGACCCCTTAAAATGAAGCAATGTCAACTTGTGACCCCCCCATCACAGGTTATTGCTTCAGTGCATCTTTTCCAATAGTGTAATTTTTATAGGTTGAAGAGAGGAAGGTTCAGTGTTTAACAAGGAAATATATTTTTTAATCAATCAGTTTTATTTTTTAAAAACATCTGTGCCTGTGTCTTTCTTTTCTTAATTCTTGTGACCCCTCAGATGTATCGTGTGACCCCGTGGAGGGTCCCAAATCGGGAACCAGTGATCAGGGGAGTAAGTTAGCTTCGGCACCTGTTTCATTTCATCTGCTGCCTGAACAGTGTATTTTTATAGTAACGATGTATCTCAACTCTATTCTAGGGCTCACCCATAACTTAAATTCTGTAAGTCGTCCACGACAATTGTTTTGCAATGTTGTGTTAAATTACATTTTGCCAAGTGTTGCTGCTCCCTGTTTTGTTTAAGATCCGTCCCATTCTACGCGATGTTGACCCTTGCTAATAATCAATGAAACATTTTAAATCAGAATTTAATAATACAGCTAGCCTACAGATGGTAAATAACATAAGATTTTCGTCTTAAGGACCTTGATTGATTAGCTAACGCTAGCTAGCACGTTCCTTCGTTTGTATCTCCTACGCAAATGGCTGCAGACAAAATGAAACACTTTGTTACTTACATAATGTATGTCATACTATATGTTCTCAAAGCTAGGCAACTTAACTCGAAAAGGGTCTGTGTGCCGCTAACCTTTTAAAGACCAACAGCTAAGCTTTCCATCGTGCATGTAGTGGCAGCCAAATGTAAACTTCCTGGTGCTGACGCAGATTGGAGCCAATCACAAGAGCCAATCGTTCACCTGCTTCATTGTGACTGGTCCATGACATCGGGAGGCGGGAACAATAGACTGTTGTCTAGTAGGGGTATGTTCATAAACACACTAGGTGGTATTTGTTTGTTTGTTTGTTTAAACGTAGCTAATTTAATTATTGGTGTCCGTGCAGCATTAAACCACAAAGTCAGACATCCAGGCACTGAACAGAAAGGCACACAGACAGTAACTAGGCTTTCAGTGTTATGAAATGCATGAATTCATAGAGAGCAGTCTTCATAATAATTAAAATTATTAGTTAGAGCTTAAAGAAATTGGAACTTTACTCGTTTGTATTACCAGTATCTTATTACAGTACACACTGATACTTTAAACTATTGGAAGTAACATTTAGGAAATTAATTATTTTATAGGTTTTATAGGCCTTACATTCTTAAGGCATTAATCACACTGAAGGGAAGTGTTAGTGGCTAGTCCAGCACTGACTTCCCACCTTTTTGCCATCAACATATTCATATGGGTTTCCAGAAAATAAATCTAAACAGATTGCGATGACATCTCTGACCTTCCCTTACCTAATTAGGCCTATATATTTGATCCCATTAACTCATTGCGCGTGCAAACACACAAATTATATACGCAAACTAAACTACAAGTGTAGAAAACCTCCTACAGTAAAATGAGGAGGAAGTGTAATTTCAGAGTCCTATCCCCACTTTCACCAGTAGAGTCTGCACAGGAGTAACTGAAGAGAGGCAGAGCCCTCTGAGGAAACAGCAGGCAGTTGAAAAACGCCTTTTAAGGGCATGAGGCTGACTGTGTGAGCGCACTGGGCTGGGTGTGTTGCGTTGTAATTAAGTGTTGTAGGACAGTGGACGCACCGCCGAATGTGTAGGTGAGATGCAGCCATCTGCACACGTCAAGTAGCCTAAACAGATTGATGTAAACAGGATACCATTGATGAATCATTAACTGCTAGTCTAGACCCTACAAACAGTGAGTCAGTGTATCAGTTTCAACAGTGCTGAATCACCAACATTGTAAGGTGTTCTCCCTGTTCTTACTGTATGTAGGCCTATAAGCGTGTTGAAACTTATGTAGCTTAGCGGTGGGCAACTTGTTCCTACAGAGTCTCCAACTCTCCAGTGCTACAAGCTGAGAATGGTGGAAGGTACTTATTTAAGTATTTCCATTTTATACAACTTTATTGTTCTACTCCACTACATCTCACTTTTTAATCCACTACATTTGTCTGACAGCTTTAGTTACTTTTCAGATTACACACTGTCACATCCTTCCTGCCCAGTGAAAAGCATTTATCTCCAAATTTGGTGGTTTTGAATATCAATGTTTCTGATAAACAGAGGGATGAAGTGTTCTTTTATGGGCTGAGGAAATTATCCTACAACATGCTAAGCTAAATTAAGTATATATATATATATATATATATGAAAAAAACTTTGGTCAACTGGAAAATGCGTCATCACAAAGCTTAAAACAGGACTGTTTTTCTGAGCTCATGAAAATTTGACTTTTTTGAGGTACGTGGTTCTCACCGTACAGTGATGGTACAAACATGTGATGATCTTACAGAATATGATGCATTGCTGTAGATTAAACTACCCAACAATGTATCAAGTAGCTACAATGAACACAACTACAGCAGTAAAATGCAACATACACATTAATGCAGCAGTAATCTTAATTAAAAAAAAAACATCATATAGGGCCACCTGTTGTCCCCATGTTCAATACCTGCTGCTACACTACTTATTAATAGTCATATTTTTTAGTATTGACACTGCCATTACTTTTACTTTACATCTGTATGGGGAACTTGCATTGTGCTACTGTGTGTTCGGAGGTGCCATAGTGGCCAAGTGTTTGCTCATGTTGGGAATTGTTGGGTCTACAGTCTAGATCTGCTCTATATGAAAAGTGCAATTAGATTACTTCTGTCATGAAATGGCGCCATACAAATAAACATAAAATAAATAGTAAAACACTGACAGGGACCAGAATGAATACTTTTACTTTTGATACTTTATGTACATTTTGCTTGATACTTTTACTTAAGAAAGCTTTTGAATGCAGGAGTTTTACTTGTAGTGGAGTATTTTCACTTCTTCCACCACTGTAAGCTGAGACATTTAAGGAGTGCTGCAGGCACTGAAGCATTTAATCCCTGCCAGATCATCATGTAAACACACAGGATATAAGTAAATGATCAAACTCTTTGCACTGATGCTACTCAGTTTAAATAAAATCCTTATGACTGCAGAGTCTGCAATATGATGCAAGATGTTACTGTTAGTATTGATGAATTCTAGTAGAGGTTTGTCTTGTTATATTTGAGCTTAAAGTAAAAAAGCATTGTGTAGTACATAGGCCTATTGGCAGTATTTTGAAAGGACTTAATATGATATGATAAATTGTGCTCATGCACAAGCAAAACATTTGCTCCTTGTGAGATTAAAAATATGTAAACAAAATCAGAGAGGGAGAGATTCAAAATAAGACCCAAAATAACTCCACCTTTTAGTTCCAATTATAAGTGGTTGAAACTGAGAAGGTGAGTGCAAATGTATCTGCAAGTCACAGAGAAAGGTCATTATAAAAGTGAAAGAACTGAACATAAATGTACAGTTCAGCTGCTGCTTCCCAGTTTACACTTTCTTTACAAACTCATGTTGACCTTAAATGGTTTTTTCCAAAATGTTGGAATGATAATACCTTAACAGATTTAATCCATACATTTAACCACTTTCCAATGCCCAGACACTGCACAGCAGGTCATAATACTATGAGACGGGATTTTACAACTTTTGCATCATAGAGTGATAATTTATGTTTTGTGACATCACTGCAATTACCAGGGAAGTAACTCAATGAGGAGAGATCAGTGTGTAACAATTTTTTCTGACATAGCAAGTAAAGATTATAAATAGCAGGCGTTCGCCCATTAAGGTGGATTATGAAAGAAAAGATCTTCCTTATTCAAAGTTGGAGTTCACATTACAAAGTAATCTACCCACAATGTGTGGTTAACAGTGGTTAAACCTATGTGTGTAATCAAACCAGTTCATCTGATGCCTTCTCTTTGCTCTTTTCATTCCCTATTCCTGCTGTTTCTTTTGCCTGATTGGTGTTTCAAGCAGATACAGGCAGAACCAGGCAACACACGTGGTTCCCTGATATATGACTGTGTATACGCACACATTCCTTTAAAAAAGAGAAACTTGGCTTGATTACTATGAACTGTGTCATGTCGGGACTTGAGAAGTGAGTCTTGTTAGTTCTTCTTTCTCTTCCCTTTGCCCACTAACCCTCCTCTCAGTTGCATCCCTATATGGTAAAAGTCTAACTGCTGAGTGACTGCACAGGAAATCCAGCATTTGAATACCTAGTTCAGAAAAAAAAAGCCACACACCACACATGCACTTTGATGGACTGAAATTGTCACCCAACTTCAAAGTGTTCTTGCATATCCATTTCAAGAAAAGCTATTCTGCTCTTGCTTGCCACATGTAATTGTAGTCACTTATATGTTCTGTATTATTTTGTCTGGATTCTCAGTCCAAAGGCAAAGATTGTGAACATGAAATATTCATTCATTTTTTAGCTTGTGAGTATCTGCAAAGACACAATGACATGCAGGCAAACGAGACAGCTCAAAGCATTATCTGTTCTGTTTTCTGTGTTTCTGAAGAGGAAATGTGTGTTTCCCAGGACAAATAGTAAAATAACAAAAGCAATGAGTTCCTATACACATTGTTCTCCTATGCCTATGTGCTTTGCATGTGTGCACTGAAGGATTTTAACAAGGCAGACACTCCTCTGAGTCTGAGAGTTTTGTTTTTATAAAAAACCAGGCTACTTGCGTGTGTGCATGCACCACAATGTGCCACCTCAGGCTGCAGCTGAGCGTCATCTCTGAAACACTGCTACAGAACTTTGTTGTCATGTGATTTCTAGGTAGATGAAAATCAAAAGAAATACATTTTTCTGTAGATAGAAGTTTTCTCGATGTGTTCAAGTGGGAGAGTTGTTGGGTAAAGGCTGGTGGAAGTTAACCTTTTAATGAATCACCCTTGTGAAACAGCACAAGCCCAACGGAAATACTTGCATGAGAGTGACCAACCATACACTTAACCTAAAATAAGCAAACAAACACACACACACACACACACACACACACACATACACACACACACACACACATACACATACACATACACACACACATACACATTACACACACGTAGATAGTACACACATACACACTTATTAAGAATCTTTTTCTGTCAGCTGCAGTGAAAGACAGCTTCCTCATTCTGGCCTCTGTGACGGCTGATTCATTTGTTGAAATAATCTACGATGTCATCACATCTTTCATGTGGGTGTTGGGACTTCTGCTTGCCATTTTGACTGTGAAGTGCAACCTTGTAAAATAGACCTGTTACAGAAAGCAGCCCTGGGAACAATGCTTCTTAAAATCTGGAGTCACACACATTTAAAACCTTTAATAACAGGTGTAACTAATAACATAATGGCTGCATTCCACTTCGATGTTAGTTACAGGATATTTGCAGATTTCACCAATTAAATGATTCTAGAAATGAGCCACTTTTTAACAATGTGAACAGTTTCAGGTTCCTGACATGGTCATCTCACATCTCCACGCTGGTGAAGAAAGCTCAGAAACGACTGTATTTCTTAAGGCAGCTTAAAAAGGCCAAATTCCGATGCCAAGTTCTTGTCAGCTTTACAGAGGAGCACTAGAAAACATTCTGACTGAAAACTAACTGGCATGTGATGTGCACGGACCAGGACCGGAGGGCTCTGCAGCAGGTGATTAAAACTGCTCAGAAGATCATTGGTACCCATCTCGCGAGCATCAGTGATATCGGTGAGGTGAGGTGCCTGCACAGAGCCCAAAGGATACTAAGGACAGTACCCACCCAGCCACAGCCTGTTCGTCCTGCTGCCTTCTGGGAAGAGATATAGAAGTTTCAGCTGCCGCACTACCAGACTGCAGAGCAGCTTTTCCCCCAAGCTGTCACACTGTAAAACTCAGACTGTTTAATTCATCCACAGCACTGCTCCATTAAATATAGTTTATTTCTGTTTACCATTTTTATAATTGCTTTTATGTTAATGTATATTGTCTGCTATGTAGCAGAGGGAAGTTACAAACTCAGTTTATATATAACTGAGTCCCTGTGATACTGGGACAAAATAAGTCTACCTACCTACTTTTTTTTTTTTTTACATATTTCCTTTCTATGCCACATTGTATGCTGTTCATTTCAGAGGCAAATATTGTGCTTCACTGTCACTAGTTCAACATTTTGGGAAATACACTTATTCTCTTTCTTGCAGGAAGTTAGTTAGTTAGATTGAGACCACTCTCATGTACAGTATGTAGGGTAAATATAAAGCTACAGCCAGCAGCCATTTAGCCTGGCCTTGTCCAATGATAACAAAATACAACTAGCAACACTTCTTAAATTAATTAATTAACACATTATTTACTTTTTTGTTTAATGTGTTTTATCAAAAACTAAATTGTAAAAACAACATTTTGTGGTTTTATAGGGGGTAGGTTGCCTAGCAACTGCTCATAGTCAAGAAATAGTCATGTGCTTTAAAGAAACAGGTCGGCGTAGGTTTCTGTTTCCTATGGACAGTGCCAGGCTACTGTTTCCCCCTGCTTCCGGTCACATCACATCCTTGTTTTTGGCAGAGTCTGGGACATAAATACTGTTCCTTAACTCAAAATGTCTGCTGTAAGAAAGGCTCACTGTGAGTCTGATACATTTAACAGTACATGCTGAGCTATTTCTGTTTGAGGATAAAGTTGCTGAAACTAAGTAAGTAAGATTCCGCTCTGAGGATCTAAATCAAATTGACGTTCTCTTGGATTACATTTTTACACTTGTGTATATCCAATTTAAGTTCCCTTCACAAGACAACAGGCCTAAATCATGAATCAAACACATGTAGTCATAGCTTACAGATCAGTGCCTGATAGCTCCAGATAGCTCTCCAGTTGACCCATGCTTGATATACAGTGATATTATAAAAACTGGTCTTGGAGTCATTCAGATGCACATTAAAATGCACAGCCACTCTCATTCTTATTATAAGGACCGTGCGCACAGAGGCAGTTGACCTTTCACTGTAACCTTATGGCTATAGAGACACTGCAATGTGCTAATAGGGCAGGTCCAATAAATGAATAATTATTTTAGTGGGTATAACTCATGCAAAGCAGAGAGCTATAGTTTAATTAAAATTAGAGCATCTTCAGCAATAAATAGATGTGCACAGTGTATTAGTAATTGGAGTGAGAAAGTGAAGTTGAATAGAAAGAGAAAGAAAAAAGGACAGTGATGGTTGGAGACAGCAAAAAGGGGGTCAGAAAGCAGAATTATGTAAGATATTGCTGTGGTCTGAAAGAGACAGACAAACAGGAGAAATGTGGAAGGGAGGGGGAAAGGATATTGTTGCCTTAAGGTATTGAGATGAGGATGAGTGGATCTGTTGTGTAGGCTGATGGGAGAGTGACTCAGACATGTGACACTCACAAGAACTAACACTTGGTACAGAAACAATTCTCCTGACTTAAATGGTGGATGTGAAAATGTATATATTGTATATATTGCATTCAAAACATATGTACATTATCCTACTATTAAGCAAAGTAGTACAAAAGCAAGTATTACAGTATGATGCAATATAATACAATGAGATACAAAACGTTTCAATACAATACAATTTAAACAATATTATGCAATTGCTCTGCATATCACCTTTCTGGTCCTTGCAACCACTAAAAGTGCTTTTAGTCTGGAGGAGGCAGGGATTGAACCGCCGATTTTCCAATTAGTGAGCAACCCACTCTACCTCCTGAGCAACAGCCAAATCCAACACACAATTTAATATACTGTGACACAATATATAATATAAAACAATGTGTTACAAATTCATAAATATCCTATATGACACAGACCAATATGATTGGATACACTATATACAGTACAACATAAATACACTATGATATGATACAGTGTGATACCATGCAGGTGTTCACAAAGACACATTCATTTACAGTAATTCTGTCTTGGCCTTGCCAATGGGAGAGAAGAGAAATTACCATCTGGGACTAGTACAGATGGTCCAAGATTTAATAATTCACCAGGACTCTATAAAGTTTCTTTGATCAGTTAACCTCATCATTCAACCAGGAAAAAGTAAAATGAATACAATCCCAGAGTATAAAATTGACTTTTCTCCTCCTTACAATGCTCCCTTTGCTCAGTCTAGATTGGCCAGTCATCTTTGAAACAATCTTTGGAACAGGAAGTGAGCTGCACAATTCAACTTCCTTGAAGGCTTTCTAGAAATGCTGAGACAGAAGAGGAAACATATCTGTATAGTCATATTCCAGCTTGGTATAGCTTGTTTTGGGGCTGATCTATGAGCCAAACATTGTGACACAGCATTTGCTGCACTGACATCCTGGAACAATGACAGTGAAAAAGAAACACAATGAAATTCTTTAAATTTTCTATTGAATGATAAATGCACAAACTAATGGAAATCATTGTGAAAAAATATTCATATAAAAATAACTAATATATATTTTATGCCAAGAAATTCTGAATCAATTACACAATTTTACATTATTTCTGGCATTTAGATTAGATTTAAATCATCTTGGCACACTGGCACTCTCAAACCTGAATAATATCGCTAATGCTTACACTATGACTCCTCCCTACTACTCATTCTACAACTCTAAAAATGTATTAACTTGCTGAATTTTATGAATGAAATCAATGAATCCCACTAACCAGTATAGTGTGTGTGTGTGTGTGTGTGTGTGTGTGTGTGTGTGTGTGTGTGTGTGTGTGTGCAAAGCCAGAAGTACTTTATTCCTCTGTGCCAGAGCTCCATTGTCATCCAAACACTATTAAAAACACTTCAGTGAGCCACACTGTTGCACTTACTGATGCTTTGCCATTAGCATGAATACACACTCTTCCACCTCTTCCCACATACACCATCTTGCTGCCAGAAATACTTCCTAGAGCACCAAATGTGGATTATCTCCCACCGAAAAAAAAGTCATAAAAGCACAAAAGCAGCATTGCATCCTGCAATGTTTCATAAAAATTACAATGTCCAGCAGCTTTAGGAAATTACTGAGCCGTATTGTAAAAAGCAAAATTAGATTTGTGACTTGTTAAAGAGGCAGTCTTCAGCTTGGAGATGAGCACTACAAACAGGGTAGGGCAGTCATTAAGAAATGACTGTATTGAGAAACAGGCTAATGCATTGTTCATCTTGGCCAAGAAAGGCATAGTATAGTATAAGGCAAGTATGCCAGCATAAAGTAAATCTCAACCACCTGCTCACTTATAAAGATGTGAACTTCCATTAGTGGAGCTTGCTAGTTTTAGCTGGTAATTGATAATGTACCTGTGGCATCACACATCTTGTCACACTTCAATAAAAACACATACATAAACGAAAATGAACTGAGGCAGTGTAGTGAATGATATTAATGAGGATAACAAGTTTATACATTTGTATTGCAGTGTAATCATCTGATCCTAGCTTAGCTGTACATGTTGTCCAAACTGTAAACAACATACGCCAGCTCCCACTCCCATTCATCTTGCTAAGTTTGAACTCCCAAGAACACAACTTTCTCAACACACTCTGTATTTAGAAATGAAGGCTTTTGGTATATTCATGAGATCTGTTGATTTACGTAATTAATGTTATTAATACATTTAAAAAAAACACCAGCCTATCTTTGCAATAAAGATGACATCATCAAAACTGTATTGTAATCTTTCATATAAGAAGCCAATAACTCAAAAGGGCTGATCATCAATAGTGATAAAAAAAAAACCCACTAACAGACTGACATTACAGCAAACAGACACCCCACTGTCAGCTTGTATTACGAGTGTAACACACTCAGTAAACTCTGTAAACAGATGCTCATTTGGGATGGGAGAATGAAGTGGCCCTCAGCTCGTTAATCTCTGACAATGGCATCTCTGTGCCAACACTGTGCAGCAGTGGCACACAGGGGCACTGAGAACTGAGCCATTCACACTCACATTCTCTCTCCGTCGCTCTGTCTTCCCTATTCACATAGCCTGGAAGAATCTGAAAAGAGATCCACCCCACCTCCCACCGCCATTTGCTTTGCTCAGTCGCGCAAACTTCAATTTGTAAGCCCCCCTTCGTCCTCCCACCAGCCATTATCTCTCTCTCTCTCTCACTCTTGCTGTCTCTCTATGGGTCTCTCTCCCTCTTCACTCAATTGGGGTCCCAAACAAAGTTACTCACAAGTCTCAGTCAGGCTTCCAACACCTTCCCAATTTACAGTGAAGTGTTTTAGTCTAGTCTCAGTTTTCTATAAGATGCATAGTGTAATACATATTGTTACTGAGCGTCTTGGGTTTCACCTAACTGTACAAGCTTAGTAAGAAAACAGTGAAGATAACTCCAAGCTTCTGAATTTAAACATTGTTATTTATTTAGAACATTTTGATATTTATTCAGAACATTTGTTGTATCACGGCTCACAAAACAAATCCCTTCCTTACCTCCCTCTGCCCTACCAAACAATGAGTCAGTCTCACTCAATTTGTTGGCAGAGATTACAAAAACAGAAAGGAAAAATCATGGCTTACTTTAGTGGAGCATCAGATATCAGGTATGGAATTCATCTGCAGATGCTCCTGCTCAAGACGAGACCAAACTTTTCTATGAATGTCAGTTTTGAGCCATTAAAAAGGCCAATGGGTGGCCTGCAACACGCTAGGTAAGCCTTGTTTGGAGCCTAGCCGATTGCTGCAAATGCTTTTTGCTGGGTCCAGTAGTATGGAGATCAGCTGTGGACAGATGCACACGCACGCACACAAATGAACACAGTCGTGTTTTCACTGTTATCACTTCAGAGGACGTTGCGTTGACTTACATTAATTTCCTGGAGACTTACAGTAACCTTAAACAGATCCACTACTTGCATAAACCTAACTTCACCCTAACCTTTAACCAAGACGTCACCCTGAAATGTAATGATTTACGTTATGGGGACTTGCATTTTGTCCCCAAAAGAAAGTGAGTCCCCATAATGAGTAATACATGCTCACATGCACACAACGCATGATCCTCTCCTGGCTACGCCTAGCAGAAGACAGATAGATTTAAATACATAACCAGGTAACAGTTGCTTCTTTACACATTTGGCAGATACGGAGAAACATTAGCAATCATTTAGAGACGTGTTTATGTCCACCTACTTGCAGACTTGGAAAGCTAAGGTGAACTGAAGAGCTGGTGATAATTCTCTGTGGGTTTGCGATTAAGAGTGACCCCTTTCATACAGCACATTGTCATTTGAGCCTATATAAAAACACTCACTTTGGCAGCTTTTAAAAATTAAGCAAAAGCCTATTGAGAGGGAGTGGATTACACAGGTTATTTCAAATAATGCAACGTTAATACAAGTGGTAGTGTTATGCAGAATCTACTGCTGTTAAGAGTTATCACCTTTGTTAATGATTAATTTTACAGCAGGCAAGATACAGCAATTAATTAGTGCAAAAACATATTTTAAACTGTAGAAAAGACATGCAACATTCTTGAGTAGCTGAATTCATTACCCTCCTCCCAAAACATGCATACACACACAGACACACACATAGCTCACATACCCAGGGCCACCGCCTGTCTCTCCTTTGGAGGCATTATGAGCTCATTCCAAGAGTGATCATTCGCTCGCATACAGGACCCCGCTGAGCTGTGACTAATTAAATGTTGAATCAAGTCAAGCAGTGGTGACGGAATCACAGATTGGCAGTGAAAGGTAGCAAACGACCGAGTTTGAAAGGCTTTTCTTTCAAAGTCTAAACGAAATGTGTTAGATTGTGGATCCATGGTTGAGAATTATACAGACACAATGTATCTCAGTCTTTCAGTGTTTATAGAAACAAATACACACAATTGGTGAGATAGAGATGTCTAAACTGGAGCGGACACACGTGCTGACACATTTAGAGCATTGTTGCTGTTACCCTAACAACTACAGTTCATGACTAAATCCACCAATTTACCTAAATCAACAGGAATCCCAATCCTAACCCAAAGCCCACGTCCAAAGTCAGTCATCATCCTGCCTCTGTGAAGGCACTTTCAGGCATGTACGGATAAAAATACAAAGTCGTAATCACACAAACATTTGGAGTTCCAATAAACTTTCCTTGCCTCTCTCTCTCTTTCTCACACACACATATGTGCATGCTTGGACAGAGCACATGACTTGCTGTGGGCTGTAAAAAATGCTACTGTGTTGAGGAGGTCTGAGGAATGCAGGAAGCATCTGAGTGGTATCGCTCGGCAGCGAACTGATCTGACTCCTACAGGTCCTGTGTACTAACATCCCTCTCTCTGAACCCCGAATTGCCCCTGGTGGCTGTTCCACCAGTGTATGAATGTGTATGAATGTTAGTTTCTGTTTGAGCACTCATGCTCTGTGTATAAATGTGTGTGAATGGTGAATGCAGATGTAGTGTAAAAGCGCTTTGAGTGGTCGAAAAGACTAGAAAGGCGCTATACAAATACGGAGCTTTTACATCTCTCTCCCTCTCGCAAACACTATCACATACAAAAACAGGGTGGGGAAAGGCCACACTAAGACTGCATTTACCTTTGACCACATTGAAAAGTGAAAGGAACACAGGGTTGGGGGGTGCAGTTCCAAAATGAACCAATGCACTTCCAACAATATGTAGTGTTTTCTATTTCAATTGAAGTAAATATTAGAAGAATAGTTATATATACTGTGTGATAATGGAAAAACAGCATTTCCTCCTCCTGTAAAGGTGGGGGCTGTTCTAGAGGGGATCTGACCTGCACTGGTCCAGCAACCACCTACAGGTCAGGGGGGCGGCCCAAAGCAGGAGAAAGCCAAGAAAGCAGGGACAAAGGAGGGGGAAAGGGAAAAACTAACACAACAAAAGAAAACCAAAATAGACAAATAGATGGTTAAAAGAAAGGGAGAAAAATTTGAAACAGACATATAAAATAAGTCAGTAACACTCTGTCCTTTTCTGGTTTTACCCCAACACCTCTTCCCACCAAGGACAGCCTGGTCAGAGATGCCACTTAGTAAAAACGTTCCCCTCCTCACTTCCCGCTGTATCCTAACACACACAATTCTCATACACACACATATACCTACTCAAGTGTGTTTTTGTTGACCTGCAGTCATGAATGGACAGTATTTATAGTAAATGTTTGTCATTAAAATACCCATTTCAACACAATTTAATACAAAATATAATTTTTTTCATTTGTATTTTATATGGTTGGTGAAAATAGCTTCATATTTTGCATCGACATACTTTAGTGTTTTGTATTTTGTAGTTTAAAAATACTGTTAAATACTTTGTGAGAGGTGTAACTGATGACATCATAAAAAGGCTGCCTCTGATTGGTGCCTACTCAGTAATTTGCCCAGATTTGTTGAGATCAGAAATAATGATGAATCTCATGGTCCTTTCCAAGAGCTGGCTCTTTCGGCTCCCAAGCTCTTCATTTATTACCACTTACCGCTGGTGAATGCCTAGATAACATCCACCACACGTCAACCCATCCACCACACGTGTTTGTTGTAGCTCAGATGATGCAAAGCAGATAAGTGGCATGGCATAGATTAAAATTTGAGCATTTGATATTATTTTAAAATACATTTGCCATTTGCCTGTCTTCAATGCATTTCCTTGATGGCTGTTGAGTTTGTGAAATTATGTTCATAAGTAGGCTACGCTACCTTCAAATTCTGTGGTTGTTTATCACCCTTTGTAAACCTGTGAAAACAAGACTTACACACTCTCTACAGGACCTGTGATGTATTTCTGCTCAGTATTAAGTAGAAGTCACCCACACTTCAGCAGTGCTTAGAACACAACACACAAGCACAATAGTGGAATATAAAGTGGAACCTTTGTGAACATATAATGTGTGAAGTTTGCACCATTAGGCAGCCTGTGTAGACATCTGTATTGACAGAATATGATAGAAGCATATATGTATCGTCAGCCATGTGTGAGATAGTGACTTAAAAACAGGGTTAAACATCTCTTGTGTAAACAGGTCTCAAGAGTTAGCACAGTAGCAGCTCTGTGAGGCCGCACAGCAGTGGTTTGAGCTTAATCAGCACACTTAGCAGATGTTTACAATCATACTTTAGTGTTTCCCTTGCTCATTGTCTTTCATTTTGCTGGTATTTGGTCATGAGACCAAGAGGCGGAGTTGCAGTCTTACACACCTCTCTGCGTTTCTAAAGCGGTTACCCAGCTAAACTCCATAGTGTCTGCCCCTCCAACCACTTAAAATTATTTAATCAAACGTAAACAGAAGAGGAGCTGCACATAAAAACCTAATAAAAATGCAGACAAACGCTGCAAAACATTAAACAAATTGGGAGAATTAAAATGTGGACTATCAGATCTGAAAATGTACAAGTAAATGGATAAATATCAGATTATGATATTGATTTATTTTGTCTTATTGAAACATGGCAGGGTCATGAAGAATATGTTAGCCTAAATGAATTTACTGCCCCTTGTCATTTCAATACTCACATTCCTCGGGGCACCGGCTGAGGAGGTGGAGTTGCAGTTGCAGTTGCAGTTGCAGAACATTTAATACCCTTTCCACAGAATCCCTTTTTATCCAACTTTGTTTAATAACTTTTGAGTTCCTATTGCTGGACTACACATCATTAGGCAGAAATTATACTACACTAGATGTTCTATCTGTAGCTTCATTTAAGGAAGTGATTCCATCTGCATTTAATTCTGTGCCTCTTCAAAATGAAGATAGCCTAATAAAACAAAGTTGGGTAGCTCCATGGTTTAACCTTGAAACTCAGCAAACATTGCGGAAACTTGAAAAGAAAATGGCTTTCTACTAATTTACTTATCTTATTTAATCTGGCAAGATACGCTTGAAACATGTAGGACAATTCTCTGTAATGCCAGAGCAACAAACTACTCATCATAAATAAAGTAAAACAAGAACAACCCCAGGTTTCTGACTGGAAACATCACCAACTGGCATGGGATGTGCACGGCCCAGGGCCGGAGGGCTCTGCAGCGGGTGATTCAAACTACTCAGAAGATCATTGGTACCCATCTACTGAGCATCAGTGATATCGGTGAGGTGAGGTGCCTACGCAGAGCCCAAAGGATACTAAAGGACAGTACCCACCCAGCCACAGCCTGTTCGTCCTGCTGCCTTCTGGGAAGAGATATAGAAGTTTCAGATGCCACACCACCACTCTAATTCATCCTGCGCTATTGGATATGGTTTATTTTTGTTTGTACCATTTTTATAGTTGCTTGTATATATATATTGTCTGCTACATAGCAGAAGGGAGTTAAAAACTCTTCATTTCACTTTGCAACCTCTTGTAATGTGACTAATAAACCTACCTTGTACCTTTTCAGCACTATATCCAGGCTGAGAGTCACAGCTCTATTGAGCCATGTATTCCCACAGCCCTCAGTGGTAACGACTTCATGAGCTTCTCTAATGATAAAATTCTAATAATTAGGGACAAAATTCATCATCTCCTGACCTCAACTGGAACCAATGTATCTTAAACTTAGGAACCTTAGAAACAGCGGTAAAACCTGATGTATTTATGGCATCTTGCATCTTGATTATCTTGCAATGAAATTAAAATTCATATTGCGTTTTCTGTACAGGCTAAAGTCCTGTTTCTCCATGGCTTCATGAAAACGCTTAGTTTTTCTGTCACAGTTTGACTATGGGGATGCTATCTACAGGTTTGCCTCTCTGTCCACTTTGTCCAAACTTGACCCCCTTTATCACTCAGCTCTCAGATATGTCACTAACTCTAGTTTCAGGACACATCATTGTGTACTGTACAGATTGGTAGGATGGTCATCTCTTCACTTGCGCAGGCTTGAACATTGGTATATTTTAAATTATAAGATAATTTTAGGTAAACTTCCAAATTATTTAAACAGGACATTTTTAACTTTTCAAAGCTGTCATAATCTCAGGTCACATAACTGGCTACAGTTCCTTCAAGGGCCTGCTATCAGAACAGAGGCTGGAAAGCTAAGCCTGTTCTGTTATGGCCCCTGGTCTTGGAATGATGTGCAGACCAAGCTCAAACTTCAATCCCTCATCTCTCTAAATGATTTTAAACATAAAATAAAGGAGGTGGTCACTGCTAACTGCAGCTGCTTTGACAATTTTATTACCACTTAACTCCTTATTAAATCTATGATCTAATACTGTTGTTTTTGTGAACAGTACTATGTAGGATATTATGTAATACCTAAATGTTTGTGTTGTGTACAAAATGTTGTTGTGGACACTTGTCTTCCTGTGTTTTCTGTTGTACCTAATGATGTTGTTGTGATTGGTTTCTTATTGTTGCTTGGTTATCTGTTTGATCCTGCTATCTGACCCTGTCTTAACTAGGTCACCTAGGTAACCTCAATGTGATTTTAAAGTTAGTTAAATAAAGGTTAAGAAGAAGACACACACACACACAGGTCTTGATTTAAGTTAAAAGGTTTCAACATTACTCAGAATGTACCATCAACTTTGGTTTCCTTTTTGCCAGTAGTGCTGTGGAACATCCAGTTGCTCTTTTGTCAACTTCAGATGTGCATTGTTTTGGGGGGGCACAGCAGTGGCTTCCTCCATGGTATCTTCTCATGAACTCTATTCTTGTTCAGTGTTCATCATAGGGTCGTCAACAGAAATGTTAGCCTGTTCCAACTGACACTCTCGGATCCTTCGTAACCTCATTGAGCATTCTGCTCTGTGCTCATGCAGTCATCCTTGCAGGATGGCCACTCCTAGGGAGAGTAGCAACAGTGCTGAACTTTCTCCATTTATAGTGAGTTTGTCATACTGTGGACATCAAGACTTTTAGAGATACTTTTGTAACCCTTTCCAGCTTCATGAACAATTCTTAATATTAGGTCTTGTAAGAGCTCTTTTTTGTTCCAGGCATGTTTCACATGAGAATAGCAAAATTAAAATTGGTGTGTGTTTTTATACAGCAGGGTAGCTCTAACCAACACCTCCAATCTCGTCTCATTGATTGGACTCTAGCTTGTGGAGAAGTCATTAGCCTAGGGGTTCACATACTTTTTCCACCCTGCATTGTGAATGTTTATGCGGTATGTTCAATTAAAACTTAAAAACATATACTTGTTTGTGTGGTATTGATTTAAGCAGACTTTGTTTGTCTATTGCTGTGACTTAGATCAAATCTCATTTCATGAATCTATACAGAAATCCAAGTAGAGTTGTGTTTTTTGCGACCCAGTCACAGTCAACGGAAGTACTTAGTGTACATAGTGTACTAGATGGAAGTGTGCAAACGGAAGTATCCAAAATAAGACACAGCTTTAGTCTTGTCTTCTTTTGCCTCCTTTGAACATGTGAGAACAATGAATATTGAATTCTCTGGTTAAAGAATTGCTGTGTGGTTTCTCAGGAATTAAAATACAAACAAAGGTATTGTGTTTACATTAGGTGGCTGATGTTGACATCAGTGTTCCTCATTCTTTGGAACCCGAGCAGAACAAAATAAAAGAAGGAATGATTCTCACTAATTTCTCCATGTGTCCCAAACTGAACTCCAGAAAATGATGCAAAGGCATTAACCGCATTAATATGGCCCCTTAAAACACATCACCCATCTTAACTAGCCTTAGCTCCCACACACACTCTCCCACATGTAACATGAGCTTAAACTACATCCTTGACTACTCACTTCCTCACAGCTTACTTAAAGCCACAGTGAGTGATACCAGAGCTCTGTCATTATGCAACCTGCTATTAGATCACTGCACCACCCAGCCAGCCTGTCAGACCCACATACACACCCACTTGACAGAAATCATGTTTGATCAGTGTGGTGAGTCGTGCACACAAACCATTAATCAATTTATCTGACAGCTGTAGCAGAATAACACCCACCACACACATGCTGATGGTGTGTAGGTTCGAACAGCTGGGGGCCATAAACTAGCCTGATACAGACCAGCAGCTGTCACTCATATAATAAAAAAATGTAGTACCTGAATGTAACTCCAGTTCTATGAGTGCAGGCACAGCCCTCTAACAACATTGGTCAACCATATACAGGCTCTGCTTTGGCACCCTGAGACAGATATTGCACTCACTGCCCAGTCAGGAGGTGCAACCACATCCTACATCAAGTAACAACAATTTCTGTTAGGAGCGGGGGAAATGCTGGGAAATGGCCCTGGGATGCGGGTGCAAACATGGAGTAAGCCACTTTCATGCCAGAGGCCGCATGAATGAGCAGGCAGTATATCCCTCCTATGTGAAATATTAATACAGATCATATGTACGTGAAGAGCAATTTCTGCCCTGATATGGGTCTTCACTCTCCTTCCAGTATCCCATGTGGGAAAAAAGTGAAATGTGTGGCATGGGGATTGAGCTCACACTTTTCATGTCACTGCCCACCACGAGTGTTGCCAATAACCATCAACTGTCAACAGAGGAAATAGTGAGGGAAAAAAGTACCTAAAGCTTCTTTATTTCATGGGAAAAGTAATCAGAGAATGACACATAGCTTCAGTGATGAAACCCTTTGTCACCATGCGCCAGGGTAGAATCATCACCAGTTATTTGTGTGGGAACCTGGTTGTACGCTCCTGTGTGCCTGGCACAGGTGGGGCGCGTTAGAAAGTAAGGAATAATAAGGTACAAGGTAGTTAATTTTTTATTTGTCATTATACAACACAAGGTTGTATAAGGAAAAGAAAGTGTGTAGTCCCTTCATGCTGCACACACAGAACTTAACAGATAATTACATGTGAAATTAAATATTGTAACATATAAAGTTAATAAAATTAAATAGAAGGCGTTATACAGACATGTATACACCCACAACATTCTGCAGTGCATTTTTTAAATTTGCGTCTGAGGAGAATGTAAACAGCAGCAACCAGATGATAATACTGTTTCACCTTCACATGGAAAAGTCTGACATTTGGGAAACGTAGTCCATCTTGACTGTATTTAAATGCCAAGCATTATCAATGTAAAACACCTCCTCTCATCTTGCCAGAGTGTTACGCTTTCAGCTCGACACTGCCCGCCGTGTGCTTGATCTGGGTTGATGACGGGGCAGGTCAAGATGTGGACACAACAGTCTCTGACATTGCTTGGCCAACATGAGTCCCATTTAAGTCTACGCTGGTCCGGTTGATCTAGCTGGTGGATCGTCTCAAGGTCCACTGCTCTTTAATCCAAAAAGCCCAGCTTCCTTTTCCAGTGTATTTCTGTCATAGGTAAAATGTATTTTGGTAATAAAGCCAGAAAAAAATGCTGAAAAACAAAAGTGTAGCAAAGTTTGAAGGAGCTACCAGCAGCTGCAAGTGATGCCGGTTGCCATAGCGCATTATAATGGGCAGGACTAATTAGCATTTAGTTATTTAGGCCTAATCCTGATATTGGTCTGTGTTAATCAGTTGCTATTCATCCATCCATTAACTTATTCCCATTTATCTGTGCAGGGTTGCTGCCCAATCCCAGCTGGCATTGTGCGAGAGGCCGGGTACACCCTGGACAGGTCACCCTTGATTTTTCAGTAATGTATTTACCTATTCTGGTAAATTACAGTATAGAGTAACTGTTTCAATACAGGGCAGTGACAGCGCAACTAATCTGATAATTCACTGTACAGTTTAAATTAGAAAGGAAGAGAGGGTTTTAGCATTGGAGGAACACAGTAAGCTGCTAAACAGCATTACAGCTCCTGATTATTAATAAGTAACCTCATAACAATGCTTCTGAAATCACTGGCATTTACTAAGTGACATATTAATTTGCTGAGGTCTATTAAAATGATGGCAGGATTGTTTGGCTACAACAGAGGAATGAGGACAGATAGTGAGGACCTAATTGATACACTGTATGATTAGAACACCATAGACATTTTGTCTTCCCAACTAGTGACTGGCTAAGCAAGACGGTTACAGCGGTGACCATGGAAACAGCTGGGAGTCCCCTTAGCTCCCAGAGACGGTTGCTGTGTGGACCTTGAATCCACAATGCCAAAATGCTCCCATTACCTCATCCTACACTGGTAACAAAAGGAGATCTAAAAAAATGTTGGGATACTGAAGAACACTTCATTAAAGGTTTGCAATAGCATCATAGCATTTCACTATAAAACTGTCGGACTTCCGATGGACACTTTAAAAACCAGACAACTAGAGAAATTGTGTTTTTTATGCCAGACTTTCTTCTTTGTCAAACAAAGCATCTACACAGCCCACAAGACATCTTGACTGCTGACAGTTCGGTCAGGGATTCAGGTGGATTATGCTAGTAGCACCTATGGTAGCCTTGTGCTGCTAGCAGACATGAGGAGTGGGCTACTGAGGTTTGGTAAGATCAGTTCTTTCTTACTACATACACGTTTTTTTTCACTAGCCATCTCATTATGTCAAAGTGATTTAAATGTATTGTTCTTCATTATTATTTAATTATCTAAAGGCAGAGAAAATGTGTTTGGGCTACCGGCAGATGCTTCTTAAGCATGGTCTGGCGTACTGACAGCGTGTCTGCAGACACACTGAGATACAATGTAAAAAAAAAAATGCCCATAAATAAGGAGACCTTGGCTTGAAGGCTCATGTGGGTTGTTCAAAGTTTGTGGCTTTTTTTGTGTTGCATCAACAGATGCTGTTTGGCACTCTACAACAGAATGGTGACATTACTGCTACATGCAAATAAGTTTGAAATTCAACAACTTGAAGTTTCCTATTTATGTTGCCGGAAGAATCCACAGCATTCATGAAAGCACAAAGTAAAGACTATATTCCTTCCTTTTGGTTTGTTTTCTCAACAACAACAAACAAAAAAAGATCAAATGACACGTGATTCACAGATCATTTCTGTATGCTGAAGCAGAAACAATATGTGCTATATAATTTCGGCTGGACTTGCTAACTTGCTTGACTCGTGCAATAAAGCTCAGCCAGTGCAATCAGGAAGACCGTCTTTACACCTCATTCATTCAGTCCTCTCTCTGTCTATATGGGCGTTTACTCTTTCAGTTAAACCAAGACAGATTTTGCCCTGATTAAAATGCATTAGAGTGAACATCAAATGATAGCAGTAATATTATTATTTAGGCCAATGTGCATTTAAACTGCACAATGATTATTTAGCATTGACAAAAATAATTTGACTTGATGTTTACTATAATGGGCTACACAGCTCAAGCAAGTTTCAAGAGTTTCTTACTGTACAGAAATGAGTGCACAGTAATAGCTGTAATACTTGCAAAAGTCTAAAAAAAAAAAAAAGAATAAAACAATGTACAGCCTGCTTTTGTAAGTGGTCCACAAATACGTTAAGTATACCACACCAGCAGTTGCAGAAACCCTTGTTACAATTCCAAGAGGTGTTATTTATTTACCACTTTTTAACAAATCAGTAGGATCTTTGACACAGTGTCTACAGCTACTAACCTAACAGATGAAATGCTGAAGAATCCTCTTTTTCAGAGCCTAAGCCAACCAGAAAAACCAGCATGGAACACTATGCCAATAATTTTTAAACTTTCAATACCTTAGCAAAGACCTGTTGTTTATAGTAGTGTGAGCTCTAAAGACACATAGAAGACACTTTGAGAAGCAGGTTTTGGAAAAAAAACATCAATTTTTATTTTGAAATGACTGATCTTGTGCCCACTCAGTTTTCTTTCTGTCTTTTTTGCAATGTTTTTTTTTTTTTGAAAATCTCTTTCATCGATGTCAAAGTTAACAATGCTCTTAAAAATAAAATCCAAAGGTAAAACTCTTCAGAGAAAAGAAAATTAATCTCAAAAACAAAATAGCACAAGAAAAAAAAAAATGCAGTTGTGTTGTTTTTTTTTTTGCGGGGGAAGGGAGGGTTGAAACCAAACAAACAGAGATGCTACTACAGAGAAATGGCTCCTCCTGGGTTGGGACGATAGCCCGGGCCCACGTCATGATGAGCCACATGCCAATCAAAGTCCTGCCCCCATGCAAGGAGGACAGCCAATCACAGTGTAGTGTCCGCAAGCTCCCATGATGCCCCTCTCTCCCTGGGAGACTAAGGCAGTCAAACACAGTAGGTTACAGTATGCATGGATACCTTTAAGTGGTTGATCGTGAGATGAGACACCAGAAGAAAAGATCTCCATTCTCTAAATCCTTTGAGATTTTGGGGAACATTCCACACTTCTTGCTGAGGGACCAACGCATCAGTTGTTACTCTGTCTTTCTATGACATATGACCTACAGACGTAAAGCCTCCTGTAAGACAAAGACTCTCATTCTATGCTATGTAATCTTCTACAAATTCTGCCCCAGCCCTAGAAACTGCTAATCTCAATTATGTCCCACAGAAACTGGAAAGGAAAAGTAAAAAGTACTCTGACATAAGGTCTAAAAATATTCACTCACACAAATACAGTTGGACTAGTGATAAAAGGGAATCACAGCATAAAGCACAAGTTTGAAGACAGGAGGATGAATTACAGTCCATCTCAGGACAAGATGTAGTGGTTGACTTTGAGGCTGTAATCCAAACACAGCTGTCTGGCTAGAGATGAAGAGGTGGCTAAATATGTACTTAGCACTATGACTCAGGCTTACTCAAAGCAAGCCGCCAACCATCACCGAGGATATTGTTAGAAAACGGAGATCTTTTCCTTCTGGAGGTACAGTGTATCATGACTAAGAGCATGCTCTGGTGTCAAACGCACGCCTGCAAGCAAAGAATTTAATTTCAAAATGAGACATCTATCCTTTTTAAAGGAGCTCGTTCTTACAACATGATCACAATATGGCATTCTGAAGTGAAACCCCTCAAGTTATTGACATCCTCATTACATGAAAATATTCCAAGCAAACTGTGCTGAAGCCGTGATGTAACTTCACATTGGTCAGCTGCAGCCCAGCCGAGACGAGGATGATTGTGAGATGATGATGCACAGCACAGTAGATAACCAACCATGAGCTGACCGGGGAGAGGGCAGAGGGTAGGAGAGGAGAGAAGGCAGTCTGTGATCTTTAAGAGCGCTTATACACTCGCTTTTAATTATGCGTTTGTGTGCACATGATGACAGTCTCGCATATTCTGTGCTCC
Source organism: Micropterus dolomieu (assembly GCF_021292245.1). Classification (NCBI taxonomy): domain Eukaryota; kingdom Metazoa; phylum Chordata; class Actinopteri; order Centrarchiformes; family Centrarchidae; genus Micropterus; species Micropterus dolomieu. The sequence continues at coordinate 32,756,262 of NC_060171.1, read as the reverse complement.
TTCAGAGAGTTGGTTGTGTGCTTCCTCAGAGATCACCATTAAATGTTCGTTAGTGGGCTTTTACCTCTGGACAGAGCCAGCCTAGCTGTTTCAATGTTTCTTTGTGTTAAGCTAAGCTAACCAGCTGCCGGCTCCAGCTAGAACTTTACCGAAAAGATGTGAAAGTGGAATCAATCTTCTCGTGTATCTCTGGGGGGAAAAAGCAAAATGGCATATTTCCAAATATATCAAACTACCTTTTAACTACTGTTACCTTTGAAGGTCTCAAGGGAGATGTACCAGTGTTAGCCAGGGGTTAAGCTCTGATCTGCCCCTAGATGCACTGTGAATGTACTTTTTAAATCTTCCAGATGCACAAACTGATGCAAGCAAGTAAGTAAACAATCCAGCTTTGTTAAAATCGAGTATATAAGCGCCCTGATGCAGATGTTATCATTTTAGAGTACTTTCAGTACTGTCAGGATACACGGCAATACACTCAGTAACTACAGTAACTCTGGTCTGTTAATCTTTTAATTCATTCTGAAGCTGTTGTTGAGAGAAAATTAATAAGACGATACACTAAAGAGAATGTTTTTCTAAGACATTATTAAGCAGCATAAAAGTGTTTGGTTAGTATTTGAGATACTGGTTCTACAAACTGCCCCTGGTGCATCTCTGCTGTGTGTACATGTGTTCTTGTAAATAAACAAACTGTTCACCATGAGGTCTCTTTGCTGGACCTCACTTGGAAAGTAAAACGTGTGTGTTCAGTGTGCGCATTTCCCTTTCGTCAAGCGCAACCCTCCATCTCTCCTCACCCTCTCCCCAAGAGGTAGCAGCCCCTGCCCCAACACTCCCCACCCCCACTTATTCCACCCCACCCCACCCTGACCACACCCCTGCAACCCCAACCCTTCCAGTGGACCGTGGCACTTCTCTACTCGGCCTGAGCATCATAATTGGCTCCACCCGCCTTCTTCAGCTCTTTGCGGATGTTGTCCTCGTCCAGTTCCCTCGGGTCACTAAACATGAACTCCTTGGCAAAGTTCTGCAGAAACAAATCACATGTTGAAGTGAGGGACAGTACTACAAGAGAATAAATAAGTATACCTTGTCGCTAAAATGCAATACCAGTTTACATTAACTGCTGGGCATTAAGAAAAGCAATGAGCAACTATTTTTATGTTCATAATGTTTTATACTTCTGCGTCATTTCTTGATTTGTGACTGTATTCTCTGTTGCTTATTTTGTCTTCACATCATCTAGAGATCAAATGGTTTGTTATTTTTAAAAATCCTATTCTCCTATTTGTCTAACTGTATCCAGCATTTTGTTGCAGTACTGCCTCTGTACGCACCCAGTGTCCCCAAAGGGACCATTACAGCCTCACTCTATTTTACTCTCATGATGAGAACCATTACTTGCTACTTTCTCCACGTTGGAGTCTCTGACCTGCACGATGTCTTTGACCATCGCCTTGTCGGTGCTGATCTTGGCGCGCTGCAGCCCGCTGATGTTCTCACCGATCCAGGTGATTAGAGTGAACTTGGCTCGTTTGCTCATGGCGTCTCCCGTCGTGATCCGGACGAAGCCGAACAGACGAGCATCATCTGAGGGAAGAGACGGTAGAGACTGCGTAAGGCTGGATATCCAGAGTGAAGGAGCTTAGAGCTGATATTTTAAAATGTTACACACTCCATTGAACCCTAGTAGAAGACACACACAGATGTAAATCTATGTCTCAGTCTGTTGTTACACCATACAGGTACTCACTGACCTAATGTCATGTGATATAAGGTCACGCTGTTTTTCCCTCAGCTGACAGAAAAAGGCTACAGATTGCACCATTCAACAAAAGAATCTACGTATCTCTCAGACAAAATGGCTTTGATCAATAACAGATAAGGCTTATAAACAGTACAGGGCCGAATTTCATCACAATCACTTAAGACACAGCTTCTCAGACACAATGAGAGACTATTACTTTTACTATGTAAAAGAAAACTTGTCAGTCTAGTGCATTGTGTGTGTGTGTGTGTGTGTCCATAGACGGTGAAAAAAAAATAAAGAGATTTTCAGTGTTGCAGTGCAGAAGAGACAAATGATGAAACAGAAGTGGAAATATGTGCATGTGAATGCAACGAGAGAATATTCAGGTCAATAGACTAAATGAGTCAAATCTTTTGAGAGCCATGCTGTGGTGTCATAGACTGTCGCAGTGACCAGGCTGGTCGCTCGCCGCAGAACTGACAGTCTGTAAATAATGTCTGAAACACATAAAACCAAAAAAAAAAAAAAACCACATACTTTTTTTCCTGACTTGTACCTCATCAGGCCTCTCAATCTGTCTTCAAATGAAAAAATGTGAGCAGGGAACAAAACTCTTCAGCATGAACTGCTCAGACACATGTAACACGTAATGAGGGGTCAACAGTTTACAGAGCTTGACAATAAAAGTTTAAGCTACGCCTGCGCTTGCATGCATTGTGTCGTCCCCTGTAAGTCTTATCAATGCCTACTGACTGAATACAAACTGACTTGATGTTTTGCATATTGAAACGGTTCTTAATACGTTTTAAAAGGCGTTTAAAAACAAAAACGATCTCCCGACACACAAGCATTTAAGAACTGTTTCAGAAATAATCTCGGTCCATACTAACACGCCTGAACACACATTGATATTACATGGCCATTCCTGTACTGGGCCTGCGTGTGCCAGTGTAAACAGGAAGCATGTTGTCTGTAGTTGTTGCTTAGTTCAGAGATTAAGAAAATATTATGTACGAACAGCAGCAATGCCGAAAAGTAAGACCAGATATTTTTGTGCTCAGACCGGCGACGAGGTGGAAGTGTTAATTAAAGTGACACATGAGGAGTATAAGCTCGTATTCAAGGCTCGCTTGCTTTCATCCGGAAAAAGGTCACATGACAGGGGCGTGACGAATCAGGGAAGGCCACGTCGCGATTAATGAGACCCAATCTGGAAGTGAATATGGGTGTCATCATTCAGAATATCATGTTCCTACTTTTTTTGTCAGTGACACTGGCTCTTTTATTGATTGTGAAGCCAAGAGTCTAAACTTCTGGGGAAAAAATTTCCAACAAAATATTTTCATATTCAAATCTAATCGGTAGTAAAATAATAATTTCCTTGTCAAAAACAACAGATTCACCAGACCAGTAAGAGGTACAGAACCCAGAGTTAATCATCTAACTTTCAATGCAGGATGTCCGCAATTAAAAGCATAACTATAGAGGAGGGGGGGATTTCTGTGGTTAAACTTAAGGACTTGTGGTTCCCTCAGGTTACCTCAAGTGGACTGGAGTGGCTGTTTTTTTTTTTTTTTTTATTATTGGTAATAGAAGGTGTACCAGAGTTTTAAAAAATAAAATACACAACTTAAGTTCACACATTAAGTAAATAGAATCGGTTTAAGTCTATTTCAACAGTGCGACTAGGCAATTTCAGACCTATTTCTAGGGCTAACACACAAGTCCAATAGCCACATCTGATATAATGAATTAAATTAGGAGATAAGACAAAGATAATACGTTATAAATGTTAGGCTGTCTTACAAAGTGTGAGAGGGGATTGCTTAAATACAGCTCAGTTTTTAATACATTTTTAAATGCTTCAAATACAGGAGGAGACCTACAGAAATAATATTTTGCCAGCAGAGTCAAATTGTTTTCCAAGATATTCAGCATATCAGTATTTGTGTTCATATTAACCATGTCCTGTGACACGCTTCACTAACAACAAAAGCATGCATTAACGTGATAATTGCCATTTTCTTCAGTCATATTTTAATTATTAGAACTCTTAAAATACGTTGCTTGTAAAAAGTGTTTTTTGCTTGAGCCACTTGAAGGCACAGTGCACATGCACGTGATCAGGATGGTCATCCCGGGACCAATTTCCCTCGCCACTTTGTCTAACAAATATGTTCTGGCTGTCTTGTCTGCTGTCTTCCAGCGGCACAGTGTCATTAAGTAACAACAAACAGATTACTCATTATTGTCCTCCAGATGTTCCCGCCTCTGTGTGACTGACAGCGTGTGTACTATGACCATGAGCTGCAGGGCAAAACTTTTGTTCTTTAACAGAGCAGTCTAACTACTGGCAGAGAGATCCCCGACACTCGCTGTGTTTCCACTAACACTAACACCCCTGCAGTGCACCACTGACTGACAGAAACCCAGCCAAGGGCGTTCAATGACAAAGCTCCAGCAGGCAGCATTTGTATCTAACCTCACCCCAAAACTCAAAGTGGAGCAGCAACAGTGAAGAGCATCCCGTCCCCACTGACAGGGACGCGACAGCATCACAAACGCCCACGTCTCTGTAACCCCCTGACCCAATTTGTAACGCAGGCTTTCTGTTAAAAATGTGTAGTCTCCAAACCCATGACATCATCAGGATTATTTTGCTCCTGACAGGTACACTGGTCTTTTTATCGCCCATTCAATACAAAAAATAAGACATTGATTAAGAAAAGTTTTGTTTTTATTTTATTTACAGTGCTGTGCCAAAGTTTTAAGCAGGTGTGGAAAAAATGCTGTAAAGTAAGAATGCTTTCAAAACAAAATACAAAGTGCTATATACCCAGAAAGTAGATGGATGGACCAGGGTCCCACAGTTTCTGCAGTAAGCATGAAGGGAAGTAAGCAAGATGAGTCTTTCATCTGCTGCAATAGGTTTCTTTGGCCGACCGAATTTTACTAAACTGCAGTAAGAGTTTTTACAGTGGGACCTGTATGTCCTTATGTACCTTTTGAATCAGCTGACTCGGCACTGTTCTCAGATCAGACCAGCCACACATTAACAGGACCAGCCAATGTAAAGAGTCTTATCAGTGAGGCCACGAAGGACAACATCGCAAGTTTCAACACCTTGCTTGGAGCAACACACACACACACACACACACACACACAGTAACCTGATTCTACTAAGTCAATTCAGTGGCACTTAAGGTGAATCATCTCCCTTTGTGTTTTATGTTATTGTCATTGTTTTAGATTCCAGTGAGGAACAAGTACAAACACATACCCTTACCCACCCACCCAGCCACTTCCTCCCTCTGCCAGATTCTTCCTGGTTTGTCTTCCCTTTAAAGCCATGCTGACTCTGCATGCCACCCCCCCCACAACCGCTGCAGAGAACACTCAGACTACAGCAATGATGAGACAGCATAAACGACTTGTTGGGAGAGACACAGTTCTGCATAAATTGACTTCATTTTAGTAAAGCAAAGGTCGGGCGGGTGACACCGTATCTTCCTGGCCCACACTCGGTCCCTCTGCGACACGGCCTAGAAACTAGAGCTGTCTCCTGTGAACAGTGTCAGGTGGGTTTGGCGAGGAGTGATGTTACCAACATGTTAACTGTGTCCAAATTTGGTCATGTTTTATCTCCGCTGACAGCAGGGCATCAGGGTGGTGATGCCAGTCAGATGGTCATTTATTTTGGTGTGGATGAATCCTATTGATTTTGGTGACACCCTTTCCTCTAGTGCCATCACTGGACCAAGATGTTCACTTGTACAAATATAAAAATTAAACAGACATTACATTGGGCCTATTCATGCTCCCCAGAGGACGGACGGTTTCTATTTTGGACATGTGAGCTTCCCTCTTTCCTCAGCACAAAATGTCAACTTTTAGAGATATACAAGAACCTCTAAACTACCTAGGGTAAAGGTAGGTCCTCTGGCACAAACAGCATGTATGTTATGCTCCACTCAAAACTTCGGATTGTTGGGTGTAATGAGCATTGCAACCTCTAGGGGCCACTAATGTGGCTCTCAACTTTAATTGCTGTTGTTATAATGAAGCAACAGGTTAAAAACAAGACTAAGGGCCTTATTTTCTCGGCAGCACATGGACCGGTGTAAACAGCCGTCCGACCATTTGGTCTTTAATGAGCCATCCAAGTATTGGACACATGTAAATGTAAACCTGATGATGCTAAACTATTGCAATTCATTCTGAAGGGGACATAATTGTCTATACCAAATGTTATGGCAATCTGAACTTAAACTCAAGGAATCAGTAAAGATATTTAGAAACATTATCATGAACCATGAATGTCTGAAAAAGATTTTTGTGTCAGTCCATCCAATACATGCTGACATATTTCATAGGATTAGTGTGGTCTGACCTGCTGGTGACACTGGATGAAAAATCAGCGGATTAATTAAGTAATTAGGATCTTAAATCCCCAAATGTCACAGCAATCCAGTTGAAAATGTTGTTAAAAATGGTAATCTTACGGTGGCACCAGAGTAAAAGTCAGTAGGGTTAATCCTCTGTGGACTATGAATGTCTACACAATCCATCCAGTAGATGTTGACATATTTTACAGGATAAGTGAAAACACAGACCTGCTGGCCGTGCTAGAGGAAAAATCAGTGCATCATCAAATTCAATAGGGTTCATCTTCTGAGGACCATAAAAGTCAAAGAAAGAAAGAATCAGGGCAATCCATTCAATTTTTCTGACCGGACAAGAGTGGTGGACGGGCCGACCAGCATTGCCATCCCTGGAGGCATGCCGCTATCGTGGTTTAAAACATGAGAAATCAATTTGCAAGACTTAAGACATGAGAAACACCTTCCCATCAGGGGACACTCAGGACTGAATTCCCCTTTAACTGATAGTTTGGTGAACTACAATGAATTACAAAATAAGTTATTGGTTGTTGCCACATTTTGTCAGCAGAAATTGGGTTTAAAGGTCCTGGTGGCTAATTAAAATAGATTTAAGGATTTAGGACTTAGAGGAACAATGGCCAGAATTGATCTGTCTTTACTTCCTGCCGCTGAATAAGTTAATGGCTATTCAAAACACGGCAGCAACTAATTATTCTTTTCATTGTCGATTAATCGATTAGTTGTTTGGTCTAGAAAATGTCAGAAAATGGTTGAAAAAACAACCCAAAGATATTCAGTTCACTGTCACTGGAAAATATTTAAGAAGCTGGATTATGACTTTTTTTCCCCCCCCTTCTTAAAAAATGACACAAACTGATTAATTGGTTAATTGTTTGCATTTAATTTAATAGTTGACAACTAATCAATTCATTGTTGCTGCCCTAAATCAAAGGGAGCCCTCCTCTTCAAGCCTCACTAGATGATCAGTCTGCATCAGCCCCTCCTCCACTCAAGAGTTTCTGGGTTTTTTTGCAGTTACAACTTCACAGCTAAATAAGGAATACACGCCCACAGACAGAAAGATGTCTGATAATGTGTGTATCCTCTCTGAACAGGATCCAATGGCGAACGCAGCAGCTGAACTGATGTAAAGCACAGTGATAAATGACTTATTTCAACATAGGAATGTGAGCTCTGAAAAAGCAGGAAGAAAAAGGGAGTACAGGCCCGAGGCTGCAGGCTCAGCAAGCATCAGCCACACCCAACATCTGAGCAGACGTTGTAAGAGGGGAACTTACATCAGAGTGAGATGGGGTTTTTCTACATCCAACCAGTTGCAGAACAAGGGCTGAAGTTTGAAGCCGACATCTTTCCATTGTAATACAGGAAAACAATGGTGCACTGATATACAAAAGGTTGACCTTAAATACTTCACCTTGTAAAAACCCCACACACAATATTGTAGAACAGATTACGCAATGCAATGCATACAGTGTTAAGTGCTTTGACAGCGTAGTTACACGGCTCAAGGCCAGTGGGTGACAGAGCACAGAGTCTTAAAAGATTAGTGTCCTGGCAAGTCAAGCTGCGTGGCACACTGTTTAACCCATCCTGAGATGGGAACCAGCACAGGCCACAGACACACAACAAAACCTACACCAGCCAGCAGAGAGGAGATAAGTTTCACCCACACATTACACTGGAAAGGCTGCGGTAACAACTAGGGTGCCATTATATCTGAAATAAAATCGACTCTTTACCTGTGCACATCCTCTTGAAGTCCTCATAGTCAGTCCCTTGTCCTGCAGGCACGATCATAGAGCCCTCATATTTAAAGGCAGCCCTGGAAGATGCAGAATACAGCGTGCGTTATTGCCCCATTCATTATTCAGTCTCCTGATCTGTTGATTCACAACAGTGGCGCTGTGTGCACATCACACCCATTTCTGCAAACTGAAGCAATGCACAAAATGCCTAAGACGCCCATGTAAGGTGGCAGCTGTGTGGCAGCCATGTGTACAAGTGGCACTACTATAACGTTATCCTCTCTGAATACAGGACAAAGGAAATTACGTCTGCCCCGCTGGGCCTGATAACTGTGCAGTGTGTGGCCGCTAAATAGCCAGAATACAGATCAGCTGCGCCGCGTGTATTTCAGCCAAAATTTTTATAAGCACAAGCACCTGAATCAAAGGTTTCACGTATCCACTGGGAAACAATTCACGAATGTCTCAGTTGCGGGCAAATCCTCAGTTCGTCAGAATGAACTACTTAGAAATATCGAGCGATGTAAAGGAGCGCAGGCTAAATGCAAAGGCTCGTGTGGCATAAAATACAGTCAATTGCATTTTCTGTGACTTTGGGATTCTGTCTTTTATTCGGCATGTATCAACCAAGCTGTGATTATTTAAATGAAACGTAAACCTTTATGAAAGGTCCGCTTTTTATTTTCGCATCCTTCGCCGCCGAAAAGAAGGTGCAGTGGGCGGAAGTAGGCTATTTGAGTAAAAAAAAATTAACAGATTTTAGATTTTTTTTTTTTAAAAAAACAACAGATTGCTTGATGTACTGCATAGTTGAGTAAATAATGGCTAGTAAGTTCCCAGTATTCAGATGAGTTCCTGGGTTATATGTGCGACACATGTACTATTGCAAATATACAAGACAATATGTTAGAATAATCACATTTTTGAACGCAGAATGGACAAGTAAGCATGTCCGCATACTCACCAATTTATGTCCGTGTTATCGTCTCTGACTTGGTTGTAAGCCTCTCTGCAAGCCTCTTTATCGATCTGGGTTGCCATTTTTCGGGTGGACTGGAATCAAGCAGTCGAAGTCAACGTTGTGTGAGTCCACACCAGGAGAGAGCAAGCTACGCAGTAATAAGCAGCTAACTTAAGTTATACAGTTGATGCTGTGCATCAGAGAACTATAACTGATAACGTTATACAACAGGATTCAGTGCAAAATCACGACCACCACACTGACACAGCTGAGCGAGTCGGGCGGAAGACGGGAAAAGAAGGCTCGTCTTCTGAGCTCGGTTTATTTCCTGTATATTGCCGCTTTATGGGCGTTGGTGATGTTAGTCGGTCAGGTTGCCAGCAGACAGACAAGAGAGGTCCCCCCAGACGCTGGATTCACCTTCTGCCTGTGAATGGTCAATGGTATAAGGGCCGCTGTCAAGGCAGCCACAACATACGACTACGTTTTCCGGGGGGGACTTTCAAAATTAAGTTAACAGTAGTGAAAACAATGGTTGCAACACTTAAAATATATAAATCGTAAACAATATTTATTTTAAATGTGCCACAGCCAAAAAACTTTCTTTTTTTTCTTTTACAAAAGATATATAAATGTAAATTATTAATCAGACATTTAATTCAATTCATTTTTTTTTTTTTATAGCCATGCCAGACATGTAAGTCAAAGCATGTTTTTCCAGTAAAATTAATGGACTGAAATGTATCCTCTCAGCTGAGAGCCCCTACAATCATCACCTCTGACCAACCTGGTGAGGACACCAGTAGCAATATGCTGTACAAACAACGTACATCATGTTTTTTAATAATGTTTTTACATCAACAAATTCCCTTTTAAAACGGCTCATTAAATTGACAGTTTGTATTTGCTATTTGCTCATTAAAAGAAAACAATGCAGCAATGGATGCTTTTCTTACACAATATTATAATCCTATTTTTACATGAGTATACATACTACAATAATCTATTTCAGCCAGAAAATCCCCAGAAAATTAACCCATACAATTAACATTAAACAAACATATTTCATTTTAGCAGTGAGATGTGATCTTTATTTTACTACATTTATTCATTTTATTGGATTTAGTAATTAACATTGAACACAATACAGAGAAAAGGCAGGGCATATATAATGATGTGACAATTAATGAGCATATCTCTGACATCCTGTGAGGAATTATTTATTAGAAGTACAACTTTTCTGTTTGATTATTCATTTTCAGGGTCAAGTCACCCTTTATTCTGAAGGCAAAATAATTAACTTCCGGTGTTAATTTTGCTAAATTGTGCAAATTCATGCATATCAATACAGAGATTACTGTTCCAATTGTTTAATTTCAATTCATAAGAAATTACAAGATTTGTCCTTAGGGGCCAATTACGGACTGTAATACAAGCATCCAGACACACTAGGCTAAACAGTAGCCTCCAACTCCAAAAATACAGTGTAGTGCCACATCCAATATTGTAATATGCCGTTTGCAACATTCTAAACAATGTAGGTACATCACAAAACGAGTGTGGCTACTTCACACTTAAACACAATACAAATTGTACAGGCTACAACATAATGTTTGTCTGCCAGCCAGGAGGGGGGTTGCCTGTATATGTAGGCTATAGGAAGGACAGCATCGAGGTCAAAGGTCACTTATCTCCTGCTGGTAGTCCACTCTGTTGACTGACACTGATGAGGGCCGATCAAGAGGAAGACCACCACTTACCCCCCTGGGCTCTGTCGCTCTGGTTCTGCATCACCCCGCGCCACCTGCTGGTGCACCAGCAGCCCAACACACCCTCATAGCTAAATAGTGTTCATCACTGTGGTGTTAGGTGTTCATGGTAAAGAATAATCAACAGTGAACATAAAAGGAAAACATTAGGACCATTTTATTTTTTCAAAAATAACAATATATTTATCTTCAGTTGTTTTATCTTTTGGGCACATATGAGACTTTTTTTTATCTCTGTTACTTAAATGTGCCTCTAACGGTTTCCATGATTTATACAGACCTCTGTCAGCCTCTAGTTTATGGTCACTCTCTCGGGATTTAGTTGAGATTTGACTCAGATTTAGATTCTTTAACTATACATGTTCGACCAGTTGAATTTCTTTGTTAAGAGACTTACAAATATTAATAGCACAGTTTTCTATTCCAGTTGTTCCACATCCACAGAGCACTGATTACTCAGGGGGCCTTTTATACAATGGAGTTTTGTTCTGCTATACCGAGCCAAACAGAATCAAAATTGAGCAACTCTTTTAGAATCTGGGCTCCACTACGGTGGAACGAGCTCCGCATCGACATCAGGACAACAGAAACTGTACACATCTCACCTGTTCACACTGCACCTCGGGGAACATTTAAGTTGGCCGAGTTTTACAGGATAATACAAAACACATTATCTTCAAAACGTCTGGTGACATTTCCAGCCTTGAACATACTCCCACATAACTGGTCGTGATTGGTCCATTAGCCGCTCATTACTTCCTGGATGTGTTCATTTAAAGTAAGCCAGAGCGTTAGCTAGAGCCAATCACAACATCGGGCTGAATGACTTGGGCTTCAAAATAAAATGACAAAAGAAGGGTTGATGACATAAACAGGCTGTGAGTAACTTAGTGTCCTTTCATTACAGTCATCAAAACAATCACGTGCTATTGCTGCAGTTTGTTAAATAATGTGTTGTAACAATTGTCAAACCTTTACAAGCCCTAAATAATTTGTTTGGAGGTTCCAAAAAATGGCTAATAAGAAGCTATCCCACCGTCAGGATTTGAGGTAGGTTAAATGTGACCGCCTATATTTTCATTTTTACTCATTATCGTTCCTGGAATATTTTACTTTGCTGTGGTTTTTAGAGTCATCCCAGAAATTAATTTGTTTTGAAAACCTAAACCGGAAGTGTGTTTGTTTACGCAGGGCTAGCGGCGAGGTGCTACTTTGTGCAGTCGCTTCTGTTCTCTAAGAGCTGAGGATATACAGGAAAATGTCTATGTAAGAAGAGACTGTGTTAAAAGAGACCGTGTGAAGAAGCGGCCCGGTTTTGTGTCGTCGTTGAAGCCTCGCATGTTGATTGTTTCCTCCAAAAAGAGCGGTAACAAGAGATGCTGCTAACTGTGTAACTAGATGCCTTCTGCTCCAACATACGTCCAGTGATATAAACAGTTTATAACAATGACAGCTCTCTAGGCTTTAAATCAGAAAGTGACCATTATTAACATTGTCACTGTGTGTGTGTGTGTGTGTGTGTGTGTGTGTGTGTGAGAGAGAGAGAGAATAGGGGGACCAAATATTTTAGATGAAGACAGTAGTTCTAAGTCTGGTTCCATGTACTAACTTAAAATATATAACTTTCCTGGTTCTACTTCTGAGATGGAAGGTTGATAAGAACTTTGATTAGGATACAATAAGGGTTTAGTGAAATATTTAAAAGTATTGTAATACCAGTGTGTGTGTTTGTGTGTGTGTGTGTGTGTGTGTGTGTGTCCCTTAGATCATGGTTGCCTGAGGGGACATAATGGACAATGGCCAACTGAGCCGCATGTGTCGGCCCCAGCGGATCAGTGAATCGTCCAAGGTCAGTGTTTGTGTGGACTGAACCAAACAGTCAGACTCTGACACAAACATATAAATACAAACAAGAAGGGAGCGGCACAGCAGCGAGGTGAAGACCACCGTGAAGATAACTCTCAGGGAGGACGTTCACTTTTGCTGAGGCAGGACAGTGTTTCATTTCAAGAGGTCACAATAGACATGACAGGGAATAGTCTTATCAACACTGAGTAACCCTCTCTACATGTTACTTTTTAATTATGTAGTGCAGTTTAAAACTGGTTAGAACAGATTTACCAGCTGCTATGTCAAATCTACTGAATAATTTTCATTTCTTTTTGGCAACAGTCTGTCTAAAGGCACCCCCACCCTCAAGCAAGAATAAAGACCTGCACCACCTGCAAGGCTGTTATTGTTACATATTCAAAAAATACAGTTTCCAAACAGCTAGGGGCCGTCCCGCATGGTTCAACTAGCATAACACACACAATCAATTGAATAACCAGTTACAGAGCACACAGAGCAGAACAGTCTACACACTAATTAATTTGCTTCTGCTGTTTACGTCTCTTATTCTCTGTCTCAGATGTGTGGACAGCTTGCTAGCTACATTAATATTAGCTACTCGGCTACATCGCAGGGACAAACTAAAGGAAAATTTGTCAAATCGCACCTGTTCCAACATGTGTCTCCAAACCAAGAAGTCAGATCAGTGTGCAGAGCATTTCTTCAGTCTGTCCCTCTCCTAAATGAAACCGATAAATTCACTAGAAGAAAGTCTGAGCCCCCTGGAGTCAGGAGACACCTGGAATCACAAAATTGCCCTCCCAAGACCTTTAGAAAGCAGCCATTGTGTTGTGATGTGTTGGCAGGTGTTCCACTGGGTGGGTCATGCGGTGGAGCTGTTGCAGGGCCTCAATGAGCAGCGGCAGCACAGACAGTTCTGTGATGTGGTTCTGGTGGCCGACGACCAGCGGGTCCCCGCTCACCGAGCACTGCTGGCCATCTCCAGCCCGTACTTCCACGCTATGTTTACCTTGGGCATGAGGGAGGAACGCCAGGAGGAGGTACATAGGATGCTGCAAAGAAAGCTTTATACACAGGGACAATCTGGGAATTGTAGATCATTTGAACAATGGGAGGCTTTGTTTCTTCGTCTCCCTTCCCCATTCTGTGTTTTCTTTAAATTATTTTCCTAATAAATGCAGTCCTCTAGTCTCAATCTACATCTATATTATTAATAGTAATGTCACTAAGATAACTCATGCTGTGAGAAATGCTTAGTTGGATGGTGTCCACGGACATTATCATATGTCCAACTCACTCATTGTCCTCTTGCTGTGTGCAGGTGGAGCTGGTTGGGATGTCCTACATCGGTCTGAACGCTGTAGTGGACTTCCTGTACAGTGGAGAGCTGCCATTGGATGGAGGAAACATTGACTATGTGCTGGAAGCTGCCCACCTTCTGCAGGTAAGAAACTGGGCACTCCCTGCTCAACACATGATGTTAAATGGATAGAACAGGCTACCTGCAGCTCAACAGTGCATCATACTACACTGCATGTACTCAAGTTTTAAAAGCTGCTGTTGTTCAGGTGTGGCGAGCGGTGGATTTCTGCTGTCAGTACCTGGAGAGGGAGGTGAGTGAGGAGAACTACCTGTACCTGCAGGAGCTGGCTCTGCTCTACAGTCTGGAGCGACTCGACGCCTTCATCGACCACTTCATCCTCACACACTTTGCTACACTCTCTTTCACCCCAGATTTCATTCGCGACATTCCTCTACACAAACTCACCTCCTACCTCTCCAGTGGCCAGGTAAATACTCGTGCGTTGTTTGACCGAAAGTTACTCTTGACCTTGGAAACAGCAGTTAACAATACAACCCCCCCGCAACACAAAATAGAAATCCATATCATGTTTGGGGGAAAGGGCTTAGATGTTGACCCCCATAATTAATATCTGAGCTTCTGGCTTCATCATCAGGTTCAGCATGAGAGCGAGGAGGCGCTTCTGCAGGCCACCCTGCAGTGGCTCAGCCAGACTCCCGAGCGGACCTCCCACGCCAGAGAGCTCCTCACACACATCCGCTTCCCTCTGATGCCGGTGGGGGACCTTGTGGGCCGGGTGGTGCCGGCGGTGCGGGCCTTGCTGCCGGAAGAGGCCGGCTGCGAGGCCCTGGTGGAGGAAGCTCTGGAGTACCACGCCAGGCCCAGCGCCCAGCCGCTCCTGCAAACAGCACGCACCACGCTGAGGGAAGGAGCAGAGCAGCTGCTACTGATTGGAGGAGAGGTACAGAGGGGTGATGTATCACTCTGATGATGACTTCATTTTTAGAGATGGCAAAATCAAATGTAGCCACTGACAGTAGTTGTTCAGTATTTAATGTGATATGAGTCCACACAGTTTACTGTTAAATGAAAAAGTGTCATTCTCTTGACATTTGTCAGAATTTGTTTTGCTACAAAATTAGTTCATAGAATATTTGCTCTCAATTCTATAGAAGAAAGGTTTTCTTTCACAGCACTTTTGGGGGTATTGTCGCCGATGTGCTGAATACATAAGCACTTGAGAATTGTGTCAGACTTGAGTCACAAAAATGAAGACTTGTGTACTTGATCTTGGCTTGATTAATGAGGGACTTGATTTAACTGAGACTTGATTCCCTAAAGACCTGACTTGACATGAGTCAAAAAATATTTAGGTCTCAAGTTTTGACCTGGTAATATCTTGTTACTATAAAAAATAAACAAAACAGGCCTCACATCTTTGCTTATGAAGACCTTTTGACTTGGACTTGTCCCTAAGTACTTGACATGAGGCAATCAGAAGTCCTGAGATGTGAGACTGTTGCTTGACTTGGACTTGTTCTTGAAAACTTGTGACGTGACTTGGACTAGCTGTTGTAACACACGTGGCTTGAATTGAACTTGTACTTAACGATTTGGAATTAGACTTTAAATTTGGAGTTTGCCCTAAAAGACTCTGAGACTCTGCTGACCCGAGAATTAGCTCAGCTGGAGCCGAAGCTCATTAAATTCCTGTAACCTCCTCTCTTTACTTCTCGAGGTGTCAGAACGTGGCGAGGAGCTGAGCGCCAATGTTTGCCGGCTAGACAGTGAAACAGGAAGCTGGGAGGTGGAAACTGAGCTGCCGGCCCAGCGGAGCCACCACTGCCTGGCGGTGTTGGGGGGCTTCATCTTCGCTGCTGGCGGCAGCTCGTCCAGGGACAACGGTGGAGATGCTGCCTGTAACCTGCTGTACAGATACGACCCCCGCAACAACCAGTGGACCAGGGTACCACAGAGCTGGTTCCATTCTCCTACTTTTTAGTTGACAAATGAAATGTGCACTGTAAATAAACAGTAAATACCCAGAACATCATCTCAACTCAAGCACAAAGAAAAGAAAACTCCCCACCTCCCAGCTGCCATTATTATTTCTCACTTCCTGTTTAGAGTTGTCTTTTAGCAGCAAAGTAGTATGGGTGGGAATCACCAGAGGCCCCACGATATGATATTATTACAATACTGGCATGATACGATATTATTACGATACTTATGTCACGATACAATATTATAACGATACTTATGTCGCGATACGATATTATTACGATACTTATGTCACGATACACTATTATAATGATACTTATGTCGCGATACGCTATTATAACGATACTTATGTCGCGATACGATATTATTACGATACTTATGTCGCGATACGATATTATAACGATACTTATGCCGCGATACGATATTATAACGATACTTATGTCGCGATACGATATAACGATACTTATGTCGTGATACGATATTATAACGATACTTATGTCGCGATACGATATTATTACGATACTTATGTCACGATACGATATTATTACGATACTTATGTCACAATACGGTATTATAACGATACTTATGTCGCGATACGATATTATCACGATACTTATGTCACGATACGGTATTATCACGATACCTATGTCACAATATGATATTATTAAAATTTTAAACATATTGCGATATATTGCAATTTATTATCTTTTTTCCAACTTCAAATTGTGTCCCCAAAGGAAAACTCTTTTTCTCGTGGACTGAAAAAGCAATTGATTTTATTATTATTATAGTACCAAAAAGTAAATAAAGTAAATAAAAGATCGATACTTGACCTCCGTGTATTGAAACAATATTGCCATGGAAAATATCGCAATACTATGCTGTATCGATCCCCCCCCCCTACTAAGTAGCCCAGACACAGTGACAGTCTGATGTTTTTCCAGGGTTCTCCAATGAACCAGCAGCGAGTGGATTTTTACCTGGGGGTAGTGGGAGAGTGCCTGATCGCCGTGGGTGGAAGGAATGACACCGGAGCTTTGTCCTCTGTGGAGGTTTACTGTCCCGCTGAGGACTGCTGGTCCTACGTGGCAGGACTGCCCAGGTAGGAACACATGTTACTACTGGGTCTGCTGTTTAATGGGAAAATTTCTCTGGTAGAGTGGTTGCCATGAAATTTGGTGGAGACACGGCCCACTGAGAATGTATCCTCATGGATGATTTTGGTAGCTACCTGACTTTTTCAAATAGCACTGCCAACTTAACACCGTCCAACACTTTGGTTAAAGCTGCATGCATCAGTATTTTAATATAAACAATCACCCATCTCTGCAGTGCCTGGAGCTCTACTAAGAGTTCCAGCTCACTGATTTGGTTTGGGTTGGTCCACTCCACCTGCACGGATCTCCTTCTCTCCAGCTTCTGCCTTACTGCTTCTGTGTATTCATGAAACGTTAGCTGTCAGATTTATGCTCTAATCTAATCCTCAGCTTTTTGTTTCTTTGTCATAGTTGTTGAATTACAGATAACGATGTGAAGTTTTCTTGTACAGTTCTACATTAGAACTTTTAAATTCTGTCTTTCGTAGGTTAACTTATGGCCATGCTGGGACGGTCCACCGTGGCATAGTCTACATCTCAGGCGGTCATGACTATCAGATCGGCCCATACCGCAGAGATGTCCTGAGTTATGATCCATCACGGGACTGTGATGTGTGGGTGGAACGCCAGGCCATGTCTCTGGCCCGGGGCTGGCACTGCATGGCCTCGCTTAACCACCTCATCTACGCGATTGGGGGCAGCGATGACCACGAAGACACCACAGAGCGCTTCGACATCCTGCAGGTGGAGTCCTACGACCCAAGCAGTGGCCAGTGGACCCAGGTGGCACCGCTGCTGCTGCCCAACAGTGAGGCCGGGCTTGCAGTCTGGGCAGGGAGGATCTACGTGCTTGGGGGCTACAGCTGGGAGAGTATGGCATTTTCCAGAGCCACTCAGGTGTACACCCCTGACAAGGACTCATGGTCCAGAGGGCCAGACCTGCCAAAACGCATTGCAGGGGCCTCAGCATGTGTGTGCACTGTGAAGCCTTCACCATCATCACCCTCACCAGAGAACAAGAAGATGGGACAAGGGGTGAAATGAATATCACACCCCACATAAAAACAGTAGTATTTCTGATACAAAATCTTTAATAGAAGTATCAGAATCACTTTCTCACAAAAGACACTGCAGTATCACAACAAGGGAGAGGAGTTGACAAAAACTACACCATATGATGGACACTCTTTGTACCACATTTGCATTCACAGTTAGATATTCTCTGAAGAGAGAAACCATTTTTGTATCCTTGGTACAGTCAATGCAAAAATATGCTTTGACATTCAGGTGTCTTTTTAAAGTCAGGAAATGAGAGCTTGAAAAAGTTCAAAGGCTGGGTGGCGGGTTAATATTAAGTGTAAAACTGCAAGATGAGTTGTACTCTTGCACTCTAGTCTGCAAAAAGCTACTGGAAGGTCGACGTAAAATTGGGTATACCAGCAGATTCTTTTATACAATGCTGATTATTTGGAGCTACAAAAGGAGTTCACTGCAGGGTCTTTATTACACATACACATAACAGGACAGCATGGAGCAACACAATTTTCAGTTAACTAGCAGTCATCCTTATACATTATTAAATACTAAATGTTTCCCTTGTTTTGTTTAAACCAGGAGCCAATTATCATACAAGGGTCCACACATAATGGGTGGAACCACTGATTGTGATTTTTCAAATTTCGAGAGACATGCTCCAGGTCTAAGTACCAGCTGCAGTTACGTAATACTAACCCCTGCCATAACTCATCCACCGTTGACTAGGCACTAACCAGCTCTGAGGAATAACTAACCAGCTGCTTTACACTGCAAGAACAGTGCTTTATTTCCATGTCTTCTGCATGGATGATATGTTGAGGATTCTGACTTGTGGCCTGGCACATGCAGCTTTAACTATGTTTTTGCATGATATCATGTACTATGAACCGTTTGAGCACATTAAAACTGATTTTTAAAGTCTTGCTTTAAAACGAGTCAGCTGGGGGCATGAAAAAGTCAGCTGGAGACAACGTTTTTAAACCCACTCATGGAGCCTACATTAGCTTAATTAGCAAGCTAGCTACAGCTGATGATCAGCAGGTGACAGTTGTCAGTACAGCCAGCAAACAGTCAGTGACTCTGTCAGGTATTGGGTCAGGTGACCACTATGGTTTACACATTCCTAAAATCATCAGACAAGTCCCTCAGAAACCTCATTCCTACTCCAAGGTCAGTCTGCCTTGCAGGACTTAAAGGCGGTAGAATTGACATAATCCATAAAATATTGTAACCACTGCCTCTGGAGTACAAAACTACATAAATTTAAGTGATTATTTATGTGTTGTATTATAAGTTGATGGACAGATTTAAACGCATCTGCAGATAGCCTCGTCACACAAGCACAAATTCTCACAGAGAAATTGTTACATGCTTTATCTAGGTCCATCCAGCAAAGCCTACCTTCCCACATTTACAGAGTGTATGTAAAGAAATTATTATGTGCTTCTTACTGTGAATTGTAATAAAATGTGTGATTCAGAATAATTTGTTGGACTGTGTGTTTGTAAGTCTCAACTTTGTCACATTGTCAAATTAAAATAATAGTCCAGTGATGTGTAAACACAAACCTACAGTATTTTATTCACAACAGGAAAACATTAGAAAAGTAAGCGTATCAGTTTTCTGATTAGAAATTAGAAAAGAGCTTATCAGCGCCCTGATATTTGTTGGTCACATTTATTGCATTTATATTTGATTCTTCTTCAGTCTTCAGATTTGTCCTCACCTTCAAATTCCATCATCATTAGTTAAACAATACTGTAGATTGACTGAATGTAGCTGGTCTGGTCTTTTCTCTCCACTCTCCTGGCAGCCTCAAACAAAGGGGTAGTACGGATGAGACTTGATTCTAAAAAACAGAAAAACGATCATCACTGTGAAAAAAGCAGCACCGTACAGACTATTGTTACAATGGCTGTGTGTTTGCTTACTCGTCAATTACGCAGGCCTTCCACCCTCGGTCCAGGCCTCTCAGTGCTCTCATGTCTTCTTCAGTCAGACTGAAGTCAAAGATCTGCACCAAACACCAACAGATTTTGACAGCTGGGTTTTATAGACGACTATATAGATGCTGACAGTCCTAGAAAAATAGTGTTTTGTTATTCCTGCAGCACAATGAATAAACCCTCTTTCAGCCCATTGTTTTGGTTTTATGGACAACTTTACTGTTTTTGTTAAGTCTCATCAACTTGTTTCCAGCCACAGCAGCCAGCTGTTTACAGTTAACAAAGCATGGATGAACCCACTGTACCTGCCCAGCACCAAATGCCAGAGAGCAACTAGCTGGTAACCTGGGGATTATTTAGCTGCTAAAGAGACAGATATTTTTCTGGTGGTGGAGCAGTGTGAATATTGGACTTACATTCAGCAGGTGGACGGAAAGATGAATGTTGCTCCACGTCTGCTGGCTCTACTGCTGTAAACCCTTTTTTTTGCTACAACATTCTCATATCCACATTAGAAGCTGGTAATGTATCAGTGTTTTTCAGGTTGTTCTGCTCCCTTTCAAGTAGCAAAAATTGAATCAATGCCGTTTAAAATATATACATGTTTTTTATTTTGAAAAAAACTGAATTTGATGTGAACTCTGAGCTGTGTTGCACCACAGCTGCATGTAGGAGGAAGCAACTAAATAAAGAAAACATCCACAATCACAACACACTTCTACTACAAAGCAAAGTGAGCGCTTAAGAAAGAAGGCAACTCGTAGGAGTGAGCCTCAGAGATTCAAACAGTACATGGATAAAAAGTAGAAAGGGAAGTTTTACCTTGGTGTTTTCTAGGATGTGATGAGGCTTGTCACTCTTAGGGATGACTGAAATACCCTGCTGCACATGGTACCTCAGCAACACCTGGGAGAACAACACTGTTACTAACAAAAGAAAACACACACATATACAATACACACACTCACACGGACCTGTGCGGGGCTGTGTCTGTGCTTCTTGGCTATATCTGTTATGACTGGGTCCTCCAGGAGCTTATGGGGATCAGTGTCTCCTCTGAGCCTAAAGTAGACAAGATGAAGAAGACCAGAGTGTTTCATTCATAAGAATCAGTAGGCTCAATGAGTAATTACAGTAAATTTCTATCCCACTTCTTACTCCATATTTCACTAGACTGATGCCACATCCTACATCAGTCTGCTTCAGAAACATCCTCCAGTTTGTCCACAAGAAGAAACTGAAACTGTTAGAGCTCCTCTCAGGATCCACATCTAGATATACTTTGATCAATTAAGAGTTCGGGGTCAAAGCAGTTTCAGTGAGAAAGGAAGTAGAAAAATCGACTGTACAGGCAGTTTTACTTTACGTGTTGGCATGATTTTGCTGCAGGAAGCTGTTCAATGTCAATGACACAATGACAAACAATTCATTTTGTTATTAAATACAAAAAGTTAAATAATTGTCATTTTAATATATATATTTTTCATTTAATTATGACAGTAAATGCATACATGAAAAGAAAATGCATTTTACAATGTTTGTTGTATTACACTTATGTTTTTTTAATCTTCCATACTGCTTGATAGATAGATATATCCTATTTATTAATGGATGAAATTCAACAGCAGATGAAAAACTGTGCTATTTCTCTGAACTCTCTTAACTGGTGGGAATATGACAAAGGGTAAGGATGACAGATAATATTATGTTCAACTCCTGAGTCATCCTGCTTAGAAGCTCTGTTTGGTTGTAACTTTGATGTATGAACCAACACAAAGTAGATCCAATTAATGTGTCCTCTATGGATCAGAAAATTACCTCTGAGCATGAACACACCTAACTTAATGATTTCAACAGAAGCATCCATGCGCATGATTCATTTTTAATGATCAGTCTGAGTCAGTGGAGTAGGTGATTGATGCTAAGCGTCTTACATCTCTGGGGGTCTCTCAGGGGAGCCAAAGGGGCTGTAGGCAGTCAGGGCGATGTTCTTGGATTTACAGAACTCTATCATCTCTGTCTGCACCAGGTAGGGATGGAGCTCCACCTATGGATGATGTAACACCAAAGAAAAGGTGAGCAAATTTGGATGCTGATCTGGACAGAGCGTGCTAAGTTTATGAACGTGGATTTAAAGTCTGATGCTGAGCAGGACCAAAATTTTGTTCCAGGAAGTTCCCCCTACAGAACAGTGTAAATAAAAGCATAACTTGTGATACTTTACATGAAATTTCGACATGCTAGTTGCACCACTGTATAATAGAGAATAATCTCATCACGTAGTTACATTACATGAACACGTCATTCGTCAACATCATGTGATGTCACCACATGTTAACGCTATGTTGTGTATAGTAGTAGTGATGTCATGGTAACATAGAGGTCATTTATGAGTTAATTATTTGTTACATCTTACAATATCACGTAAGATCTGATATGTTTCTTCACCAACATAACATTAGATATTTTCTACTAAAAGATCATTTATGCAAATAAATAAATTATGGTTTGACTTGTGACAGATAGCCTACTCATTTCCCCAGTTTACCAGTCTTTTTCCACATTCTGTTGTCTAACAAAGGCAAGACAAAAATCTTAAAGTGAGATCTATGGGGCAGGCCATCAGTTAATCACGACAACCGACCTGAGGTCGGACCACTTGCTTGCACAGTAAATGAAAGTTTGGCCTATGGGTCTGTACGTGAACATCAACAGACTTTCTCCTGCTTATGTCAATGAAGGAGCTAAATGTGCAGGACCTGATTGACAGCAGGGGGCACCCTGCACAGAGCGAGAAGTCTCTCAAGCTGCAGGATGTTGAAATTGGACACACCAATGCTCTTCACCTTCCCGGAGGCTTGCAGGGCTTCCATCCCCTGCAAACACAACAACAGAGAGCAGCAGTCACACCTCAATGATCCACTAAAAGACTAATGTGGTTTAACTGAAACTATTCTAAATCTCTTTCCCATTTCAGGTGGATGAAGTTTTCTTTGATTTATAAGGAGAAAATTAAATTAACTTTGAGGGAGAAAACTGCTTAGAGTTTAGAAAAGTTTAGAAAACAACAAAAAAAAAAGTTTTCTGTTTCTCTGTAACTTGCATAAGAAACTGAAGTGACTGTAAGATATTGTGAATGAATGTATAGAGCTGCATTTATGTAAAAAAAAATGTATGCGCACATCTGTGTAGTTTCCATTTCATTTTGATGTTGATATTACTATTTATGCATACATTTTTAGTTTTAAAATTTAAAGCTGGTGGGGCAGGTGAGCTGTGTTGGTGCCAGCGAACACGCAAACAGAGAGAGTACATGTGTTCTTACCCTCCATACATCTATGTAGTCTACATCAGAGGTCAGCGTCTTTCCATCCATCTTCGGGAAAATCTCATCACCCATTTTCTAAGAAGAAATTTAGAGGTTACAGTCAAACAAATGCTCGTAGGCAAAGATACAGCAGGTGTCCTTTTCCAAACATTTATAATTGCTTAGCTCTTTTCATGGACACATACAAATAAGTTTAAAAAACATATATATATATATATATATATATATACATAAATTAATCCAAACCTGCAATAAGTTACATTATTGATATTGGCAATTAAAATTAATTAATGTTCTAATTAATACATTTAAACCAGTTGATTTAACACTTAGTTTTCACTTCTTTTAGCTATTTTTTCTCTGGCCTGGTCTGTTTTGTCCCCATTTCTAGTCATTTCTGGTGAGCTCTGATAAACCCACTGGACACTATATGACACAGCAGTGACTAGCTCCTGAACATATGATATTTTTCTATACATCAGTATACTTAACATTTTGTAGGAGCTGGTGGAAACCAATACATTTATCAATGTATGTGTTAAGTGGATAGAAACACAACTGCAATGGGACGGCAGTTTTGCTCTTTGTCAGCAATTGTTGGCTAACATGTGAAGCCATAACAATGTGATTAACCATTCATAAAAATAATTTCTACAGTCGAATACTTTTTTCTTAGCCTGGGATAAGGGCAGAATATGGGGTGGAAACATTTGAATCCTGCCACAATATTTTGTTACTCTCAACCTTTAGGCCAACAGGGAAATGCACAAGGTAAAGATCCAGGTAGTCCAGCTGGAGATCATTCAGGGACTTATTCAGGCACACAGGGATGTCCTCCGGGGCATGATGGGTACTCCACAGCTATAAAAAAAAAAAAGGTACAGGAGGGTTATCTGCAAAATTAAATATCACACACAATATATAGACAACACATTAAGTATGAAAATACAGAAAAGGTAACCACTTTTTAATGCATAAAATATTCTTAGGGTACATTTTTCGTTTTTAGTAACTCTTGTTGGAATGGGTGTGACAGGTGTTTTTTCCTATCCTTTGCAATTCAAAAGAACAAAATATGTCAGGTGTATAAACTAAACAGATGTAATTCCCCCTCCTCGTGTTGCAAATAATTGCCCTGTCCTGCTGTAACACCTGTTCCCCTCAGCACCCACCTTACTGACAATGAACATGTCCTGGCGCCTGATGATGCCCTGCTGCATCTTGGAGCGCAGAGCTTTGCCGATTTCAACCTCATTCTTGTAGCAGTAAGCTGTGTCTATGTGACGGTAGCCAGCTGCAATGGCAGCCTCTACTGCACCCTGGAATGAGGTGTGGGGAAGTTTGGAGGACTGCAACAAGTACAAGTAAAATATTTTATGTGAGCTTTAGAAATGCTTCTAGGGACAGAGCTAAGCTAGCTAATTCCTGGTCTTTCCAGTCTTTGTGCTAAGTTAAGCTAACCAGCTCTGGATTCTTGCTCCATAGTTATTGCTCAGATAAGAGTAGTTTCAATCTTCCTATCTAACTCTCGACAAGAAAGAAAATAATCTTATTTTTTAAATGTTAAAGTATTCCTTCCACAAGGGCACTCAGAGAGTACAGACCCTCACCAAGGCCAATGGTCTATATACAGTATCTCCCAAAAGTGAGTACACCCCTCACATTTTTGTAAATATGTGATTATATTTTTACATGTGACAACACTGAAGAAATGACACTTTGCTACAATGTACTGGCAACAAAAGTGAGTACACCCCTGAGTGAAATGTTGCCAGCGGTTTAGACATTAATGGTAGTGTAATGTGTAATTTTGAGGGGACAGCAAATTTACACTGTTATACAAGCTGTACACTCACTACTTTACATTGTACTAAAATGTGAGGGAAGTACTCACTTTTGGGAGATACTGTATGTGTGGATATGTTTTCAAAACTATTAGAATTACATTATGTCAAAATATGGTTGTCCCATGAGCTGAAACCTCATCATCTCAGTTCACAATTGACCTATCTTGCAAAGTTAATGAAAGTAAAAAATCTTCTGACAGACAAACAAACAACATCAAAAACATAACATCCTTGACAGAGGTAATGAAGGACCAAAGATCAGTATGCAGGAAGTCCCTTGCCATTTGAACTGGCAGGACGAATAAGTCCATAATTTTCAATCGCCTCCCTAGACAGATTACATTCAGAAAATACTCTATTACCTAAAATGCATGTATCTGTAAAGCATCAGAACATTTCTCTTTAACATTATACAAGATAAGAAATTGATAAGAACTGGATTCTTTACAATAAAGCTTGTATAGGAATGAATGTTGAGGCTACCTTCCATGTCCCCAGACCCAAAACTGGCATGCGTGTGCCATCATTCAGCTCTATGGTCCTGGCCACCTGTGTGTCCTCAATGGAGTACATTTAACCACTGCAGGAGAAAAACAAAATGAGAACGTCAGCACACACTTCCCCGCAGACTGCAACTGCTGAGTCAACGTCCTTCCTTTTTCTTTGCTGATCTAACTTCTCTGTTTCACGTGCTTCTTTCCTTCTCTCTCTCCTTTTTCTTCCCCTCTCTCTATTTTTATCTGTTCTTCCTGCTTTATCAGTGCCAGTAGTTAATTATTGGACAACACCAAAGTACTTCACTACCATGAAGTATTTATGTGTATACAGGTGAGGAGGAGCATGTTGCAAAGGTCACTCTGCTTTCAGGGGTGGCAGTGCACACATGTATAAACACACACAAAGGCAGGGCCACATTATAAGACAAATCTGCTGTAATATTTCCAGTTCAACATTAGATGGTGATATTGTATCACTGTACTGTGCAGCTACCGTAAATGCTGCAGATTTGAAGAGTTTAATTAATCATATCCAATCATAAAAGCCTCACCATCTTCAAATGTATTGATACAGTATAAATACTGATGGATAGATAAATAAATATTACAGAAATGTAGCCTCTCAACCACTAACAAACAACGCTGTGCAGGTTTTGTAAGGTGTGATGGGTCTTGATTTGACAGGAACTGGATTTCGTTATTTAGATTGATCAGCTGATTAATGTGGTCATTTGTTATTTTTTCACGTGAACCAATCTTTGTCAATTAAAGTCCACCTGCCTAAAGTATGGCGGCTTTAAGGGAGTAAGATTAATTTATATAAACATTGTACAACACAAGGAAAATGTTTATTCTTAAAACGGCACATTTTGATAGTTTTATCTTGATTAAAAATATCTGACCTAATAGTTTGCTTTCCATTTTTGTTCTTGTGGAAATATTCACAACGGATTACTAACAGGCAAAGAAAGGTGAATGCCTCTGGGCCCCTGTAGCCTCAAATTCACTGTGTGTAATTTGGTTTGTGGTAATGGGATAATTAAAAAAGTGTTTGGGAAGATGGACTTCTAATAATGAACAGAAATGATGATGTGAGCATTTCTTTATACTTGCTGTTATTTGTTAATTGAAGATTGTTGATTTTATTGTTAAATATGAAAACAAAACAAAGGCAGTGATTGTCATCTTTGGGTGCACCAGATGATTCAAGATGGTTCAAAAGCATGGTACCACAAAGTCATGTAATAGTCACATTTATGTGTGTCATATGTAAAATATCATATATCATAATTCTTTCCATTCCAATGATCAAGAAACAAAACTAACAGTCTACAGCAACGCTATCAGCTCTGTGAGGCTGTACTGAGGCACAGCACTGCTTTGAGTCAAATCCTAACACTAGCAAGCTAATATGCTCACAATAACAATGCTATCATGCTGATGTTCAGCAGGTATTATGTTTACCATGTTCAGTATCATGGGGCAGCACGGTGTTCTAGTGGATAGCGCTGTCTGGGAAAAGTCTAGGATTCACCAAAATCCTCTAGGGGCCAAAGTGGTGGATTGACTGACCAGCAGACTGAGGCTTGCTGCCTAAAAATCCTTAAAAATTAAAATATAATTGAATTGCGATTTCGTCTCAAAGTGCAACACTTACTCATGCAACAGACATTTATTGGATTTCTTTCATCTTTAACATTGCACAGTAAAAGAATGTATATTAATTGTGTTAAAGTTTGAGCTAATCCAACTATCTTAAGTGCTTCTGGAGAAATGCTGCCAAATGGAAAGCCATTGTATCCTTCAGAGACATCCCGTACATTTATGGAGGAGTACCAGAGTCACAATCAACAGGCTGCAGTCAAAGGAGCCATATGTGTACTGGACATTTATGTGGTCACATGTGGAGACATTTAGAAAGTTACATAAGAATCAGATGTGGCTGTGGAGAGTAGATGAGAATTCATGGTTAGAGGGAGTCATATGTTGAACAAGCTGATTCGGATCACTTCCTAACAGAATCTCTACGGTTATAGTTTGCTCTCTGCATGTTTTGTGAGCAAAATGCTTTGTTTTGAGAGTCCAATCCACCTGGGTGTGCGCAACATCAGAACTTAAAATAACTCTTATAAAACAAAATGTGTACATTTTTTTTATTAGGTAACTATTAACAAAACTACTAAATAACATTTTGTCTGGAAAAAATTTTTTTTTTGTGTGTGTGATTCAATATGGCACACAATTAACATACAAACAACATACAGAGACTGATCTGATAAAGAGCATGAGTCATTTTCTAGATCAAGTAAAGCATGCAGAAAATTATGAATACATAAAGTTTATAAAAATGGTTATTCAAATATATATTCACTTCCTGTAATCATGACAGCAAAGAAGCCAACTGGTGTGTACAGTATGCACAGTCTACAATCCTACAGTTGATATAGTTATTACACAAATTATATAAATACACAAAACAAGTAGAGGTTAATATACGCTGTCTGTATAAAATATAAATATTAGGTCTGCTCATTTCATACGGTTTACATAAAAAAAATTACACCATCAATGGACCATCAGATGTGTTGCTTACAAGCTTTTGGTTGCCGCAGTGATGACAATATTAACACAGTTTTGACATCGGAGTCCTACATCTCTAACTTCATAAAATGATGGAATACAGTTTCAAAGATGATTCCTGCTCAGTCTATAACTAGAGGACAGTTGTTCTGTCCCTTAGACTTTGGTCTTCACAAGGTCCATGCTGGCTGGTCAGGCTGGTTCAGTTCTGCTGCATCACTGGTCCAGATCATTGCTGTCACGACTGCAGGGCCGATAGTGACGCTGGCAGAACTCCCTGATCCGAGCGCAGGCCTCCACCATCATCTCCTCCGGCACCGTCACCACAATGCGAAAGAAGTTAGGATACTCAAATGCCTGGGAGAGGACAGAACATGGATATTCTTAGGCATTGAAGTGATAGTGATTTTTCAATTTTATTGAAAATGTAAGCATGTAGACACATGTAAGGACAAATGGATCCATGACAGCAGTGACAGAAACAGGGATGGTGTCTTACTGAGGCAGGCAGACAGAAGACAGACTGCTCGGTCACCAGTCGTTCAGTAAAGTCCACATCATTTTCAAAGTCAGGAAAGTGATCCATATCAATCCCCACCTGGACAAATTTGCACAGACACACACAATTCACAATTGCACCCAGTTTGTAGGTTAAAATAAATGTAGTGTACAGGCCTAAACCAAGATGAGCCTGATGACATATTCAGGGTTATTTTTTCAGACTTCAGACATCTCCCTCAAAAGCAACAGAAGACATTGTACTCTCTGTGATGAGAAAACTGAACTTGATGGGTAAAATCTGCCCCTTTAACTACAAAGTCATCATGACACAAAACAAATTTGCACGTCTGTCCATGTTCAAAATAAACCACATACTGACCATGAGGTACATTGCTCCTGAAGGCATGACAGGGTTCAGGCCGGGGATGGTGGACAACTCATTGAAACAGATCTCCGAGTTGGACTGAGGAAGAAAAAGATAAACTATCCAATAAGTCTCATGTCATACATGTTGCAATAGGTCAGAATATAAATAAATAAAACAAATGAAGAATGTTATAAACTTAGTAGAAGAGAACTGAAGACACATTATGAAATAGAAGACACAAAATAGTTTGGTCACATACATTTAAATGGATTATGAATACGATACGATATACAAGAAGTTTTTTAATGTGAAAATACTACAATATGCATAGCAACATAGAGTAGCTGCTGCTGAGGTCGAATAAGGGTCACCAAAATGACTTGTCTATATTACTCAATCCTAATGCATCATCTCTCTGCTTACCTTAAGAAAGTTGATGGTGCTATTGTAAAAGCTTTGAGGTGTGTTGTTGAGGATGCTCTCCAGGGCACCCTGGACGATGCTGCAGGCTCCCAGAATACGTTGGGTGAGTTTCACCAGACCCTCTCGAATCTGCAAAGGGGACATACTGCATGTGTAAGTTTGGTAAATGCAACAGTCTGCTGGAGTCTACCCATTCGTTCTCTGTTTAAAGAACGTAAAAAAAGCCTACATACCTTGGATCCAAAGATATCATTCCTGTCATGGATGAGGATCCATCCCATCCTCCAACCGGGGACCAGCCAGCGTTTAGCCAAGCCGCCGCAGGAAAGGATTGGAACATCACTGCTCAGAGATGCCAAAGAAGGACAGCTGCAACCTGGGAAAACCTGAGGAACAAAATGGAATATGTTCAAGAAGAAAAATCATCCATGGCCATGAGGCACTATTATGTTGTGTGGTAGTAGACTTGATAGTAAGTTTATTATAATTATTATATTATTATTAGTTAAATTAGACTCCCAAAGCAGTTTTAATAGACTTTTTTAGCCACTTTGGGGCAGCAGAACTGATCTTAACCACCACCAATGTGTAGCACCCACCTGGGTGATGCACGGCAGCCATTTGCGCCAGAAAGCTCGCAACACATCAGCTTGAGCAAAAAAAATTGAGTCAATTACACACTACGTTCACTAGCTAGTCCTCGACTTTGTTTGTCTGTTGTTTGGTTTAGGGCAAATAGCATACAGTGGGTTTATCTGACCTAGCACCCACTGCAGCTGGAAATGAGGCTGAAAGCAGTTAATCAAAATTTTAAAGTTGTGGGCCAAAACCAAGACAATGAACTGAAAGATGCTCACAGATGATCACTACCTAAGCTACCTACTCATACAAAATAAGCATGTTATGCAAGTTAGCTGTATCTCTTTTACAAATAATTCCATGAATAACTGTTTAAAAGTATAATATATATACATATCTTGCTTTTATTTGATTATATATTTGTTCAGGTGGTGAGGGAGAAACC
This sequence comes from Micropterus dolomieu, assembly GCF_021292245.1. Taxonomy (NCBI): domain Eukaryota; kingdom Metazoa; phylum Chordata; class Actinopteri; order Centrarchiformes; family Centrarchidae; genus Micropterus; species Micropterus dolomieu. The sequence continues at coordinate 32,725,831 of NC_060171.1, read as the reverse complement.
AAAGAAAGAATAAGAGAGAGTAGTAGTAGTACAGACAGAGACAGAGAGAGGGGTAAGAGAAAGGGTGATGGCACATTAACCACAGTGAGCTACGGTCCACCCACAAAAAGCTGGTTCTCATTAAAGCCATTCAGTATATTTGACTTCGAGCAGGAAACTCCCCACATCCTATTGGCCAGACGACTATCATTGACATAATAGCATGTACATTTGAAATGTGCCTGCATAGCCTTCCAGTTTAAAGCATTTGTTGTTTCTGGCGACCTCAACTCACTTGACATGCAGAGACTCTCCCACCACCCACCCCCACTCTAAAATCGAGAATGAGTTAAGCAAGAGTAGGATTTCATTAAAGCATTGTGATCAGTACAGAGAGGTTCAGTCGGGTGTGCAACAGAAATTTGGATGTACATGAACATAGAGCAAATATGGAACTATTACCAACTGTTTCGGCACCAGACACTAATTATAGTAAAACACTCAATCCTGCAAGTTTATAATAATGACTGAGCTGGGCATGATTTTCTCACGATAGATTCAGATTGAGTGTCCTCTATGGAATCATAGACATCGTGTTCCCGAGGTGAGATAGTGATCTGACACTGAGATTAGGTTAAAAGCTGCATGTGCTGAGACACTGCAGCTCACTCGGATGATCCTCTGATGCGTGTGTGTCCCAGTGAGTTCCTTCTGCAGAAGACTTGAATAAAATTCACAGAAAGTGATTTGAAAAGTGTTTGCCTGAGCTATTTGCCAGCACACTTTACAACTCAAAGGTCATACAGAGCATACCTACACTGTACAGACATGAATTGTAAAACAGAATATCCTGCTGAGAGTCTTATGGAGAAGAGGGACACGGGGCTAATGCCCCACTGACAGAGCCTTAATTGGCTGGTGCACTTCACAGACACCCTGGCCCCTGAGTCTTCAAACTCTCAAGTCATAAAAGCAAAGCCTCACTACTACACCCCCAACCCAGCTCCCCACCACCACATGAACTCCATTCCTCCCCTGCTTCTGCTGCGCTAAACCGACATTTGCATTGATTGCAAACACATGCAGGCAAAAGTGCAAAGTCATTCTGGTCTGCTTGTGTTTAAAGTGAAATGGCCCAGTCGTGGTGGTGGGGAGGGGGGTTTGTGGATGCACCCAACAACCCCGTCTCTAAACGGTTCCACTTGCACCGGTTCCAACTGCTACAACACAAATTTTAAAGCACAAAAGCAAGTCTTTACTATTCATTCTTCTTTGAGCGACTGATGGAAAGGCGCATTTAATTTTTTGCAGCTGTAAGACAAAGTTTCTTTTCTGGTATTTTTACTGTACACTCTTCACCTCTACTTCTGTAACCTTTCTGGTATTTTCACCCTGTAACTACAACATCCTCCCTGCACTCAGAAGAGACAAATGATACATAGACTCTCATGCTTTCTCTCCAAGCCCTCTCTTACTAAACCTCTATTTGTCCATTTTAATATCACACTACTAATAACTTCTTCAGTAGCAGCTATCAAAGGCACAACGATGAATGCTCTAACAGTGACTTGTAAAAGAACATGAAGCTGAATAAAGACCCAAAACTGAAATAAGTGAGGTGATATTCAATGAATCCGAAAGACGCTTTTGGACCTCAACCGTGTTTTGCATTCATCATCTTATCGAATGTCCCCTGTGGAAAACTACTGCACCAGATAATTCAAGTGTTACCTTATCTCCACTTTTTTATTGAGCTGGCAAACAAACATTCAGGCTGCCTGTGAGTGTGCGTGGGTTCCTGCCTGTCTATGTGTCTGTGTGTTCAGGAGTCTATGTGCGTGTGTAAATCTGTGCATATGTTTGCATGACCTTCAACCAAAGTTTGACCAGTAAAGACTTATCAAGGCCAAAACTGATGCCAAAACATTAGACTGAATGTGACATAATTGCTGTTTTCTGATGGTCAATATTTAAATTTGGTCAATTTAATTTTTAAAGTAAAATTAAGTAAGATTTGGTGGGGTTTTTTGCAATTAGGCACTCCTACAGTTTCAGACTGTAATTCTCCACTGTCGTAAATAAGGACATCTGTACACGTCTGCCATGATATCCATACTGAGAAGACCAAGTTAGCTTCTTTGTATAGCTAGCGTGCTGAAGAGTCTTCTTGGTGCGTGATGTGGTGCCGTAAAGCATGACACCGTGCACAATACCAGGTGCACCTGAGTGGCAATGACAGAGACGCCATTCTCCCTATTACAAGTTAGTGTACCATCAAAATGATTTTGAAGCTGTTATATTAAGATGAAGTTACCACATAATGTTGATTTAAAGGTTTAGCTCACCCACTCTCTGTCTCTTTAATGTCTGCCTCCCCCCAATCTATGGTGCTCACAGCATTGAAAAATTTCATTTGAAAAAAATCATCAACAACATCTCGATTCACAAACAACCATGTTATTCTGGATAACCTACAGTACATACATATTTTCATGAGGACCTTTACTTTGGTAGAAAGTAGTTCTAGAGAAAACGTCTTTTAGCAAGTGCTGTGAATTATAAAGAGTAAAGATGTACTCATACTGCAGAACAAGTGGATTATAATGGCAGTGCAATTGCACAAAAGTCAATTTGAATGATGTAAGTGTGCACAATTTGAATGTGAATTTGCTCTAGGTGGCTCAAATTGAAGCACCGTAAGGACGTTTGACTGGGGCAAAATTAAGTTCATTGGAATCACAAAGGGCTGTCACCTGGCCACACACTCATGGCATGCTACAACTAATGTCTGTACAGTTAGGACATTAGCTGTTTGGGCTGAATTTAACAAAACTGCAAAAACACTCCGGTAGTAAATTTCACATGAAGATTCATTCTGAATGCACCTTAATGGGGACATTGTTTCTAAGATGTTGCTGCTAAGAAATTAGGGATGCAACTTTGTCTCTCCCCATACCAATTCTGATACCTCAATCCAGATCTGCCGAAATCCACTGCTGGCTCCTGCCGATCTCACTGCCCTCCGCTCATTCAGCCAGGGTAAATAACACCAAATGAAACACAACCTCTGCTGTCACTGTGGTGAAAAATGTGCCTCACTGATGTTACAGAGGGCCACGCTACCTGCCAACCTGTACTGTGGGACTTTTGTTGAAGTGTTGATGTACTCACCATATCGCTGTAGATTTCATCAGCCAGAATGGGAACGCAGTGTCTGGAGGCCACTGAGAAAAACAAGAACCATTTCATTGTTTCATGAAGATGAAGCAAATGCTGTGTTTATGTGCATTTTATGTGTCCAAATGGTCGCCTTGGACTTCAACTGTACTGCTAATTTAAAGCTTTTGAGGAGTTTTAACTCATTTTCCTATAAAAGCAGAGTGGGGCAGAACTGCAGCTAACCTTTGAGGATCTTCTTTAGGTGTTCCTTGCTGAAGACAGAGCCACAAGGGTTGGATGGATTGGTGACAATCAGACAGGAGGTCTTCTCATCAATCAGGCTCTCCAGGTGTTCCAGGTCAACCTCCCATGACTTCTCTGGCTGAAAGGATTTATCAGGGTGTCACGGTGAGGGCAGAAACTTTATTGTGTATGATGATGTATCCTGATGATGATTAGGGATAGCTACTGTTGTAAAAATATGAGATAGCAACCTGTTACAGTAAAGTTAAGTTGAAGGTGGATCAGGAAGGTGAATGGTATCGTGTCCTCAACAACCAGTATAAGGTTGTTACCAGTTAGTTATTCAGTTTATGCTTCTCAACTGCCATTGACCAAGGCCTTGAACCTTTGTTTAATTCATTGGGGCAGTTTTTTCAGCCAGTGTGTACCAACATAGAGAAAGGAACCATCTCCATCCCACAAGTCCTCGCCACAATGTCCTACTTTCTTTGCAATTATGTTAACATTTTCTCTCTATATCTTTTTCTATCTTGTTTTTTATTTGCCAGTCAGCGACAGCAGAAGAGAGAGGGAAAAGATCTAATCTAATGCAATGCCAGTGATGCATTACAACAAGAAGGATAAACTATGACCTGTCTGTATTCTCAAGAAAGGCTTCGTATGTAACATATGCGACTATGGCAATATGCAATTTTTGATTATACAAAAACTTACAGTAAATCATCATGTTTAGCCTTGCTAATGAAAAACACAGAGAGCAGTAGTAGGCTGCTAGCCTAGCTTATCTATCTTATTTACACATTGTATTTTGCTAGTTAGCCAGCTATCCGCTCAAGGAACAACTGGGTTTTGATAATAGAAGAGTTAACAATAATTTTGTTTGTGTGTCGGTCAGTTTGCAAACCTGGTACCTGACTCGAGAAATGGCACAGAATAGTAAGCCTTGTTTTTCTCAGTGGTAGTGCAGTATTGCAACCAGGGGTTTTCTCCATGCTTGAAGACTTTGAGCATACATAAACATATCTTAAACGTGTTATTGTGCATGATAATACGCCACATTATCTATGTACTGGTCACAAACAGATGAATTTTACAGTGATGGCAAAGAATATATTTCTTTAGAAGGTAAGTACACTACACATTATTTGTGTTTAGAACAAAAAGAGAGTAAATAGTACAGGTAGCATAGGGATGGTACCTCTACTACTTACCAGCAGGTTGTAGAGCTTGACCTCGATGCCCATGGAAACTGCCAGAGTCTTATATAAGGAGAAGCCTGGGCATGGGACCAGAACATTGTCCCCTGGGTTACAGAGGACACTGATAGCCAGGTCAATGGCCTGACTGCAGCCGCTGGTCAAAATCACATCCTGGAAAGGAGGGTGGGTGCACTTTACTTTCAAGAGCATAGACACCAAAACTATACATGTATGTTACCACCAACACCCAACCGTTTCTATTCTTTGAATAAAGTCACTGTGACAAGTGTGAACGAAAAAGGGTGTCAGCAAAGGTATGAGGTGTATTAAGAGTCAGTACCTCTGCCTCTAGAGGAGCCTCAGGGCAGCTGTAAAAGTTGGCCACTGCCTGCCGGCTCTTCGGATAACCTGCCGGTGGACACAGAGAAAATATGTAGTACATACAAACAGAGATACAACCACCAAAACTTCTCACCTTTATGCATCTGTACTTCACTTTTAAAGCTAACATGAAACAACATTTCTATCCACACATTTAAAGGTGGCGGCTGTGGATCTAGTTTAGTTTGTTGGTTAGTGTGACTCACCAATGGAAGGAGCATAGCCGTTGTATTTTTGGGAGTCTATGGCGTCTTTCATGGCCTGAAGCACTGCATCATTTGTTGGCAGGTTTCCAAACACAGTGGGATCCCCTGAGGACAGACGTGATAGTAAGCAACAGTGAGAGAAAGCAAAGATCAAACATTAAATGACTGGCAAATGGAAACAGCCCTCTGGATACGAAAAATAGAAAAGTCGTAGAATATAGGGCTCATGTTTAATAGTGTTAGTGTTTAATAGTGTAAAACAATTACAGTGGATCATCGGTGGAGGCAGTGAATGGACAGCATGAAATTGTATTGTCTTGGAATTAGTAGTATCATACAGGCAGGTGTATTTTGTTTCCAATCTCAGAAACTAGTTGCATGTAAGCAACAAGGGGAATCTCCAGAAGTTTTTAAATCACCAACTTCATTTAGAAACCCTCTCACCTATGGAAAGAGCGATCATGGGTTTATCCGGGTTCGGGGTGAGCTTCATCCCATCCACTATGGATCTGATGGGATTGAGCGTTTTGTTGGCCATCTCTGAGGGCTTCACTTCCCATCTCTGCCTGCGGCTCTTGGCTTTGGCAGGATACAAACTGCCATTCACACTGACGTGGTGGATGCCGTTCCGGTTTACTCCCTTCCCGTTGACTCCAGACCCATTCAGGCTTTTGACAGTGTTTTTGCCAAGGACTCCATTCCCACTCATTTGAACCAAGTAAGACTTGTTATCCATCGTTGAACTGATGAGAATGATGGACAATGATGGTTATAGCAGCAAGAGTGAGTAGTACATTTACTAAATACAAACAAAGTTTAATTGTAAGGTACTTTACTTGAATATTCCATTTTATGCAACTTTACAATTTTACGCCACTACAATCCAGATGCTCAGTTAGCTCCTCTTCAACCAGCTCAACTTTAACAACTCCATGCATATTAATCAATAATAACAATCCAATAACAGTCTATTAATAATTAAAAAAAACAATCTGCATGAGCACTTTTACTTGCTAGGTGTGTTTAGTACGATTTACTACATGAGCATTTTTTACAGTTGGGCACTCCTTGCCTAAGTAGAGGATACTTCTGCTTCTACTTTGCTAATATTGTCATATATACTAAGAATAAAGATTATTTTAAATATATATAAATATATATTGTTAAAAGCTTGCTCAGATAGCAAAATATGCTATTGAAATTATTATTAGATGAACATTTAAGGCGGACTTTCTTCCTAAATTTTGCTAAATTATTTCAGCCGAGTTCTCAATGTGCGATTTTATTTTTCAATCACCGAAATGTCATTCTGTTCTGTTTGTGTTAACCTATTCATTGATCCCACAGAGAAGTGATTCACCAGAGTTGCTCAAACCTGAGTGTGGAAAAACTCCATATTCTCTCTTTCTTTATCGTGGTGCAAAACAACTAAGCTTTGGAAGATCATCTTCCAATGATATATCCCTCAAACATGAACAAAAGAGATGCACATTTTGAAAACATGCATTTAATTTCATGCAACTCCATTCATAGTTCATTTGTTTAATATTAAACCCTTAATTGAAATTATAAAACTTTTTAAAAATCATATTAGTACTTACCTCATTAAATAATCACTAGTCTCTCCAAGATGCAGCACAGCAGTTAATTACTCTTACACAAAGTGGACAGAATTCGATATTTTAAGCCAGTTTTATAGCAAGCTCCCCGAACATGGGTGTTGAGCCCTGCCCTTATTTCCATTGGTGGAGGCTGAGGGTTGTGCCATTACACCCCTCTTACATCACTAACCAGAACCATACTACCCAGTGCTTGAAGTGGAAAGAAATAGGTGCTAGTACTCCCCTCCCCCCATCCTCATCCTCAAGGTGAAACTAGTAAATATTATAACTGTTAGTATAATGTTAATATATTTACAGGTCACACTTTTTTTGGATAGAGTGCCTACCTGTCATTCTTTAAAATATTGTGCAAGAAAAATCACTTTGTGTTGTAAAGTTGTGAAGACATAAGGGCTCAGATTAGGGGTGGGATGACTTTGAGCATAACACAATTAATTTCCTGCATTCTGGAGACATTTTCTGCATCAATTAATGGAAATGTCTTTATTTACATGAAGGAAAACAAAATTAAGTTGGCAGGTGACAATTTAAAATCTAAAAATATAATGGAATATAACGCAGTAATCAGCTTTTGGACAATGCATTTCTTTCTTCTATTTTTCAGCCCCATTGCATATTTTCTTATTGTGCATTGTGTCATTTGTTATTTAAAATTTCTCAATGCAAGTTGTTTTTCAGAAGATCTTTAACAAAAGCTTTCCAAAAGTGATGGAGACATTAGGTGCGTTCGAGATGACAGCGGCTGACTTTTGCCGACTCGATAGTCTAATGCAGGGGTTTTCAAAGTCTGAGACTGCAGGCCTCCCCTCAGACAAAGCTTGGGAAACCAATGATGGAGGTAGAGGTGGAGGCTGATGGACCCGCTATGAAATAATAAAAAAAATGTAGATAGATCAACTGAACTGAAATGACTTACTTGTGTTATTAGATGTGGACAATCTTATAATTCAAGACAATCTGCCAGATTGATGCTGTCTCCTTTTAAAAAGTGACTTTAGATAAGATGTCTTTTCAACACTGGCAGCTTTGGAGGAGGCTCCATGATATTTCTCAACAATCAGTCCTTTAAAACAGCTACTACACACTCCCTACCTGACAGATTTGACATATAATGAAAGAACAGGGCATCTCTATAGGTTTAACTAAAACACATAACCTACCAGCAGAATCAGCTTATTGGGTGATATGACCTGTTGAAACCTGACCTATATGCTTTTGTTCTGTTAAATGCTTTATAACTTTAGATTTGAACAGCTCAGCTCCAGAGATAGTTAGATAGAAAAAAGATAAGCTAATGGCTTAAATTGAAGAAGACCCATGTCCTAGTAACACTATTAACCTAATCAACTGACTTTAATAATACGAGTTAATCCTATACTATGGTATAATATTAATACTATACGTTTATGCAGTTTGTAAAAATTGTGATGCTAATCGCGGTCATTGTTAATACCAGCGCGGCTAACTAAGACCTTTAGTGCAGATTATCTAAAAATACAGGCATAGGAAAATGGAGCCTGTGGCCTTACGTACTTTTATCTTCTTGCCTCCTCTCTTCTGTTGTCTTTTTACATGTCCAGACAAATATTATCTTCTCTTGTCAGACATCAAGCCTGATGGACCCTAAGGTTCACAGCTGATTTTCCAAAGTAGCCTATATAACTAAATTAAATAACCACTATGCTTATTATGGTACGTAATATAAAGAGCTGTCTTTCATTTTTATTTTTATTATTTTACATTTCTTTTTTCAGTGATTTTTTTCCACCACTATCAAGTAGTGACTGTAGCAGGCCCTCTGCTGGCCACGGGGCCCTACGCCACCGCAATGGTCGCTTAGTGGCTGGGGTTGTGTAACACCAAAATCTGTGACCTATCAGATTCTGTGACTACACCCAAACGATGATGTTTTCCTTACCATAACCAAGTACTTTTGGTCCCTAAACCAAACCAAGTACTTTTGGTCCCTAAACCAAACCAAGTACTTTTGGAGCTTAAACCCAACCAAACTGCAGCCGCTTCACATCACACAACAAAGCCTCTGACATACTTTACTTGGCATTTGGGTCACAGAATCTGTCACATTTTGGTGTCACACCGGCTCTGCAAAATAGCCTAATATTGCTGTTTGACATAACTTCTGACTACACCAAATACTGGTCCTAAGGCATTTAGTAGTTTCTGACTCTGATGGGGGAAATCACAGTTCCCAAAAACCACTTTCTCTGAACTCTCACACATTTGTGCTATTCTATGTGATCTCCTTTTGATAACTAAAGCAATTACTAATGCAATATTGTTTCACTTCCATTCACTGAACCTCCCCTGAAACTGTTTGGAGCCCTCCTAGGGAGGCCCGCCTCACACTTTGAAAACCCCTGGCCTAATGTGAGCTGCCATCAAGTCGGACACATTCTACCTGCATTAGCTTGCTGTGAGCTGAGATCATATGGCAAGCCGCATGACGTCCAACGCACCTATTCTGATTCTGACCTGTCCCCAGCGTCCCCAGTATAAATGACACCTATCTGTCAATATTTTTAAATGTCCCGTCCATCCAGGCTGTGATCTCTCCGCTGAAAGAGATTAGCAGGCAGGCGAGAACGGGAACAGGTGAGCGTCGCGTAGCGCCCAGAGAACCAGGGCCGAGTTCAGCGCAGACAAAACGTAGCAAAACGTTTTTTTCAACGGAAACAGTGGTTCCATGAACACTCTGCTGTGTAGGCAAGCGCACTGAATTGTCCTGCCTTTTTAACACCATTGTGTTTACAAACTTGTTGCAGCTGATTGGGTAACACCTGAGACATGCCCGGCAAACGGGAGAAAACATACCTCGAAGCCCGTTGCAGAACGTTGCAAGGAAACGTGTCGTTCAATCCGAAAATGTTGCAAAATGATGCCGAAGAGTAAAACGTCGAGGTGCCGGTACTGCGTACCGGCCCACATTTTATTATTTCATCAGCCTCCACCTCTACCTCCATCATTGGTTTCATCCAAGAAGATGACAGTGCTGGTAAGTTTAAGCCTACATCAACAATAACTGAACAATTATTCACCTCTAGGAACACTCAGTGCATGAACACGTCAAACTTACTAAAATTACTTATTTTCCATGTTATTCTCTAACTCATAGGTCTACCTGTGCCTACTGAAGTGGAGAGCAGTACCATCGTGCTTACTACCACATGGGATGAAGTTTCTACTCCTCCAGTGGATCCAGCTGACTGGCCATCAGTCCTTAATGACCAGTTACACGTTGATGTGGTGAGCAGTAAAACCAGCACAGGTTGACAGAGACATTTTGACTTTTCCAAAAAGACACTCAGACATTAAAAGTATTTTCTATCATTACATGTTTAGCTCACTCATAAAGAAGCTGGTTGAGAAAAGTGATGCTATCAACTGTTTTGTAGTTTTTGTCTCTTAATCTCTTGTCTGGCTGTTAATAAAGGTTTAAGCTTTGGTTCATAATCACTTTATCAGTCTTTTTATTGAGAACTAAGTTCATCAGTGTCTACTGGGTCTTGCACTGCCATTAAGCTCATTAGCACTGGTGGTATCGTATGTATGGGCTATGTTTCACATCAAACATAGTAGATATAATAGTATAGTCCAGTTATAATATTTACTAGTTTCACCTTGAGGATGAGGATGGGGGGGAGTACTGGCACCTATTTCTTTCCACTTCAAGCACTGCCTCAAATCCTTAATATATGGATGTGCAGAGACCTTTGGAGGGGCTGTTGGTCTACCCTGAAAAAATAAAGGGCAACCCTCCCCTTCTTTCAAACTTTGAGTTTCTAGATTTCCACAAGTGTGTCCATTTTATTTCTATTACACTTGCACAATGTTTCACAAAGACACTTTATAGACATACAATTTAGAGAGGGGCAGCTAAATGGAGAACCTATATGTTAGCCAGCTAAGCTAATGGTTCACGTGATAGCAATGAGGCAATATTGGGCAAAGTGATACAAACGCAACATGGGGAAATATTCCTGAAAGATGCAATAAAGCTCCACTGAGTTGAGGTAAATAGCAAGTCAGGTAATTCTGTGGGTTCATCCCTACTGCCGGCTCCTTTCACAAGTAATTATGTGTGCTACTGTTACTATAAAGATACCAATGATAGCTGCTTTAATTTTATTAGTAACACCTGTGATTTTCAATTTAAAATGTTTGCTATGAAAAAGTCCACTGACATATGTTGACACATTTTATAAAATTAGACTTGTCTTATCTAATGGATGGAATGAACTGAAACTGCATCACAAATATACAGCAAGAGTAACTGCAGTCATTACTCCTTGCTTCTATGGTGTTCCCTGCCCAAACACAAAGTTACTTATTCATGATGGGTATGACATACTGAGGCTTGACCTGCGTCATCAAAACGTTATTTATTTATGATTTCATGCATGTTAGAGTTTGCCGGATGTGAGACTGTCCGGTCACGTTGTGTCAAATCAATATGTCAGACAGACAAACAGTAGTTTAGGCAAAACACACTGATGATGGTGTTGTTATGCCACTGAAAGCATTTGGGCATTCTTTCAAAGGTATCACATTTCCTTCAGTTATGACTGGCTGGCAGTGTGGGAAAAACAGGTCTATGGAAAACTTCTTCTCCTCCTTACACAATAGCCAGTCCTGTTCATTTTACAGCCGCTTTGAATGGCAGAATACCAGTCATGGCAAAATAGAGAATACAGAAAAGTGTTGTACTTAAATTATATATATTTTTATAATTATAAAAAATAATTGAAAAATTTTTTTATTATTGACGTATCCCATGAACAATCACAAATCCCATCACTTGTCTGAGAACACCCAACCCAACATGTATCTGGTATTTCCTGATCCCGTGACATGAGCAAAGGACTAGTTTACGTTGTTGTGAGAGGTTCTGGCTGCTTGTGGGGCCCTTAAGCTTTCATCCAAAACTGCAAAGTCATTGCTCCATGACGGGAAGACCACTCAGTTTCATAAATCAGCTTGGTCAGGGGAGTCAACATGCTCTCAGGACAAGTAGTAAAGCTTTAGCAACACTAAAGTGATCATTTACATGCTATGGTGTTACAAATGTAAGGCAAAGCAGAGTGGCCATAGCGCATTTTAATGAATGTAATTCTCATTTCATTGACAGCAATATGGAGGTTTAATAAGGTGGTCACATGACCAGAAAGTCTCCAGTATAAATCCAGATTGGTAGGGTAAATGTGAGTGAAGAAATCGGATGAGTGACAGAGATCTACCATTAACATGTCACTGACCCACCAACAACACTAGTGGAGATGCTCAGTGGCCAATGGGACAGCTCCCAGTGTCACAATGGGAAGCAGAGAGAGAGAGAGAGAAGCAGCCCATCAAAACAGGAAAGCTGGCAGTGGTACAGACAGCAATACAAATGAAATCAAAATAGTACTACTAATGATAACCTTATTAATGATAATAATATGGAACTAATAATAATAATTGTGGCAACAATTTGCAACAAAGACATTTTAATGACAAGTCATTAGTTGTTGACACATTGCACTCTAAACCAAAAATTTTAGACCGCTGGAGGTGCCAGAGGAATAGACAGGAGATCACCAAAATCATTAAGATTCAATGGAAATCGTGAAAGACTATAGCTGGGCCCACAACTTAGAGGGGTGCACCTCACTGGTTCCTTTAACTAGCTGAAGAAAAAGCTTTTTTTTTGGGAGCTGATTCTCTGATCTCAGCTCAACTAATAAACAAGGTGAGACCGACGTGGGGCACTAAAATCCACACAGAGGCTTTAAAAACAAAGGAGAAAGCATATAGCATTACTTCATCAGGTGGTAACATGCAACAGCCCATGCATCTGATGCAATATTGATACAAGGAAAAACCTAGTGAACATACACAGTTAGTACGTCTGAGAATAAATAAATAGATACAAAAGAAATTCCACCCTAAAATAGAATTATTTTTTTGACGTTCCACATTTGAATTTGAGGCCTTTTCTGATACATTTTAATAAACTGCTGGACTGTTGGATGTAATAGCTAAAATGTAAATGATATGTACCCATGGAGTAATATGACATCATCAATTCAAGCATGATCCTGTGATTTCCATCTTCTCTCTGCTTGTCAGTATATTAGGTTTATTGTCTAAAGTCTGTGAATGTCATCATATAAATTCTGTTTTAAGGTGGACTGTGGTTTTATAAGGGAATTATATAATGACTTTTTTGCACACAGTATACCCCTTGGACCTTTGGACCAGAGCCTTGGTTCTGTCTCTCACTGTTGGTGATGGCACCTGTGCACACAAAAAAATACATGCGGCATGAACAGCAATAAATAAGAGCAGGGAACACGAAGCAACCACTTCCTCTTGTATGGGCTTGATTAATGTTGGTTAGCTACTGTTACTTAACATCATAATGTGGGTAGGTGGTTTGTAGTATTGGAAGCATTTAAATCCTTTACTCAAATAAAAAATGGCCACCATATTGTAAAAATACTCCACTACAAGTAGAAGCTCTGCATTCAAAACATTTACTTAAGTAAAATAATGTAAGAAAATAGATTAAATTTGCTCCACCTTAACTTCAACAGCAAATTCCTGCTTTTACATTAATGTATGAGTAATAATAATGTAATAATATAATATATAATTAACAGGCACAGGGGACTGCATTGAGTACTTTTAATACTTTAGTATAGTATGTAAATTCTCCTAATTATACTTACATACTATTACTTTAGTAACATTTTCAATACAGGACTCTTTCTTGCAAGAGAGTATTTTTACTGTGTAGTATTACTACTTAAGAAAAGGATCTGAATTCTTCCTCCATCACTGGCTGCACGTAAATAATAGAAGTTAATGTTTTGAATTAACCTGATAAGCTAACGGTCAGTAATGAGCTAAATCAAATATAGCTTTGGGGTCTCCGATCAGATTTGGTCATTGTAAGTGGAACTGCAGTGTTCTACTGCCCTCTCTGGTTAAAAGTTTCGAGCCTGTTTCATGTTCTCAACAGTGTGCTCAATTGTATTTCCCCCTGATCATAAGGTCAGCACCAACACAACGTATTCCATCTGGTCTCTCCAATCTTTCCAATAAGTTCCATCTGGTGTAGTCTAACAGTGGTCATGTTCAGAGGAGCAGTACCAAGCTGTGAAAATCCCTGACAGAGGTCAAACTGTAGGTCATAGGCACACATGGAGCTAAACATCCCAACCCAGTAAAGAAATGGGTAAGGGACCTAAAGCGTCCAACTACACTAACTATACATTGTAAAAGGAACAACCCTCAGGATGACAAAAAGAGGAAAGACCAAATTGCACTCAGTGTTTAACTAAGTTATAAGCATAAATCAGTTAATCTTGAATAAGTAAATACGATGCTAATGCATGATAATAGCGATTAGCAAACATTCCATTAACAATTAGTTGGCTGAGTTTTAAGAATAACGCAAGAAAATCTTAATACCTTACATTATCTGTGGCAGAATAGCATTTACAGTCCCGTACCCAAATATAGACATTTCAGTTGTTAGTAATTATTTATTTTACAGTGCACTCCAGTCTTGAATACAGTAACCCATAATAACTTAAGGAACCATAAGATAACACTCTGATGTCCCTAACAGTCCCTTGTTGTTCTTATACCTGGGCATTGATGTTCACAACATTTACAGTTGGTGATACATACACTTCTACTACTATCCTATTGCTATATTGCTGTAGTTCTGTATGGGAGTCAACACTGGAACCATAATACATACAACAGATTGTAGTAATCTTTATACAAATTAAGTTTAATCAACCACTGTAAACAGTAGGTGAATATCGACAAAACATACTAGTAATAGGTGGTGATAACCAACTACATTATGTGGTATACTACCACACACCATGTAAACACGATATGGGATGGTCGGTGGAGAGGTTCCATTCATTTTGATGATACTGGAAAAAGTGCAATATCTCAAATGCTGCAGTTTTGGACCGTATGGGAACCATATTGGATGGATCCGAGTTAATGTACAAACAGATGGGAACTAGCAATAGTTCATGAACATCTAGCACTATAGTGGTACTGAACAGTCTTTAGCTTTTCCTGCAAGGTTACATTTTCAGAGGTTAGAGACAAGACAGATGCCCAACGGAGCAGACTCAGCCCAGGCTTTCAGTTTAAGGTATTTGGTCCTGTCACTTATGAGCAATGCGTTTGTCTTAGGCTTAATGCAAGCATATATTGAACGGAAGCTTGGGATTGTGAAACTTACTACCTTGTGTATTTTGGAAATATTAACACCTGAGTTTTAATGATATTGATTAACCTGCAATACAAGGAAATCAAATACCCTCCGCTGTGAGTCCGGGAGGGGAGCTGAGTGGTGAACTGGAAAATAACTACATTCATTAACCTCAGTAAATTAGTTAATCAAATCAGACCAGTCAAAAACCAAAAATCACAAACCTTCGGTGAATGAAATGGGAGTTTGCATTGGTGAGATGAGGATGGCATACAATTTACTGATACTGGCATGGTCTACCATCATTTGCAATGCTAAAGTAGCTGTATCATAAAAGGCATGTTGCCATTTTCTGATCTCCAGTGACAAGTGTTTTCTCTTCTTATGTGAGGTTTCTTTGGACCCTCTCTCGGATCATGTGTAAAATATTGGGATATGTTTCTGTGTCACGCTCTGTGGTGATCCTCTCATGGTGCCATCCAGGAGGATGAAATAATTGTCCTTGCCCCTATTTGTCTTGTTCGGATCTCTTCGGCACCTAGTTGTTCATCAAGTTTGCCATTCATTCTCTCTCTACGTGTGCTGAGCTCTGGGGGTGATAAGGAACATGCATCTTCTAATCCACTCCTAGCTGTTGGGTGACTTAGAAGTGAAAGGTGTCCCCTTTTTACTATTAATTTCCTGTGAAAGACTGGATCTAGGAATTATTTCTTCAGACATTTTACCACTGTTGCAGCATCTTGTTCTCTTATGGGGAAAACTTCAACCCACTTTGAGAACACATCTACAATAACAAAATGCTCTTATTGACATATCTGCAATAGCAAACATGTCTATCCCTGAGTTGGGGGCATATGTACGAAGTCAATTTGCATTTAGAAACAGACCTGATGGCAATGGCAGGATATGTAGTTTTACTGCTTCTTTGTCCTTGTTGTTTTGTAAGCACACAGTGCAATTACTTACCATTACTTACTGAATCACTGTGGTTATTGCTGGAGTGAACCACTGGGTTCAAATCACAAGATTAATTCACCCTTTCCCTACGTGTGAGTCTGAGTGCAACATGGGTTAACACATGAAGGAGGGATTTAAAGCAAACCGGCCTAACAAAAGGCAAAAGAACACGAGGTTGCAAAGACGAACATTGTAGTGCCTTAGAGGATGAGGAAAGTCTGCTAACATGTTTCCACCAATAGCCAAATGGGAAGGCATGTGAATGGCTTTCAAAAACTGTTTGAATGACAGCATAACTGTGTTAAGCTGTTATTTTCAAATAAAATTACTACATAATGTGGATTCCTCACTGCTCACAAAATTTGCCGTTGCTAATCAGTAACGTTTCAGATGTAAATTCTTTATTGAGTTCCTCAAAAAACTCAATATTGTCACAATACAGCTCAGTGGCATTTTATGACAAATGCTCAAATAATACAATTTTCTCTTTTTATGTAGGGGCACACAAAAGAACATAAATCATTCCTGCACTTACCCGTTTCCAGCTCCTGCAAACAATACCAATTTGATGAAAAACACTTTCAGGTCTGTCTCTATTTTGATGAATGAAGAAATACTCTCTGACTGCCTTTGAACTTATATGAATGCATTTTATTATGTTCAGATATCAGACTCGCACTGGGAAGTGGATTTCATTACCCTCACAAGACACAGAGGAATTAATTCCAAACTACTAAACTCAGTTTCCAGGTTGCTTTAATTGTAGATCTCAATTCAGTTACTGGCTAAGAAATGTGTAATCACTCTCCAGATGTCCATTTGTCCAATAAGAAAGTTATCATAAAATGTAAAGAACAACATTCTTCAATGACTGAATGGCCAAACGAAAAGTGTCAGGTCCAGGTGAAGTCCATTACAGCACTTATTACAGTCAAAGCAACAGATTTCCTATACTCGTTCTGGGTTGATCTTTCTGTCCAGGATCATTCAAGGGCACAGTTGCTGATCTAACCTCAGGTCAAAAGTCAGTAACCAGTGTCCCCATTTTACCCCCACCACAGAGGCTGGACCCATCTACTATTCCTCTCAACAGCACTGTGTAAATACACATATGCAAACAGAGAGAGTTACTGTTGACCTCAGTGCTTTGATGATTGCTGCCCTCGTCCACAGTTGTGTTCACACAATTGACCATCATGCAGACAGTTGGTGTCATGTCGTGCCACTGCACACCCCACCATACAGAGCTGTCTTCCACTAAGTTGATTGGCTGATTCAGGAGACAGGCACATAACGCGCCAAAGATAAGTGGACGTGACTCCTAGTGGGCGGCCCATGGGATACCGTATCGGTCCATGTCTGCCTAACATCAGTATACAGGTTAGTTCACCCTTTTGCTTTATAGACACATGACACAACTTAAAGGCTCTTAAAGATTGTTTTAAGTGGGAGTATTTTGTGCCATAAAATAGACTTTTATTGAAAAAACTGTATACCTGCAGCACGATAATATCACAAAAATAGTTCTATACTGGATCTCTTTAAGGGCATTATGAGAGCAGAACAGACATCTTAGCAGGTCCATGAAGTTGTACTTAGGCTCACTGGTGCACAGGGTGCTACCATACTCACACTGACAATGCTAAAATTAAGAGGTATGTTTACCATGTTCACCATTTTAGCTTAGCAAGCTTGCATTATAAATTTGCTGATTAGAACTGAGCACAAACTACAGCTGAGGATGATGGGAATGCCATTAGTTGTGCAGATATAGATGTAAAAACACTGTACAACAGTTTTATACTCAAAGAAATTATTTTACACCTCTGGAAAGTTATCACATCTGCAATTCTTTTACCTTTGGTCATGCCAATCACAAGGTTAACCGTAGGAATACGCTGCTCATATTACAAAGTAATGTAAAAGTGAAAACTTTTACCTGCTGATGATGCCAGGAACATCCTCTGGAGACCATGAATGTCTTCATAAAATCCCTTTGCAATCCATCCAACGGTAGCAGAGAGATATTTCAGTCTGGACCAATGTGTTGTACCGACTGACCAAAAAAAACACTTCACAAGGCTTTCTTGAGAACTCCACTAGGTCATTTATTCTGATTTGTCAATGATTTAATGTAAAAATACAAAACACTCAAACATTCAAGAGACAACTGCTACAGGAAAAGCTACAATAATTATTGAGAACTGATATTGGATCTATGGAGCTAGATCACACAGTAATGTGTATCAAAGACATTCACAAGGTCATGAGGCATTCATGATGCAACATTACAATATGTACATTAACCATCTTTTGTCTGTTTCTTTTATTATTATTTTTAAATAGTACAGTCAGCACTCCTCAATCAGAAGTGGAAGCCGGAGATCTCAGGTCATGTATGTTCTTTAAAAATTATTTAATAGCAGTCTTTTAAAATTGTTCATTCTTCACTTGTTGGCACATCCAGCAGACAAGGAGCAATATTAGCATTCACTTGGAGTCGTGTTTGTGTCCGCCTGACGAATGTTATTCTAATATTCACTCTCTGTAGTAGCATACAATGGTTTTATCAGAGCTTTTTCAAAGAAAACTGCTGCTTGCTGTAGCTGGAAATTAGGTTGATCGTGGTTGTCAGTAAAGCCATAAAACCAAAACAATGAAAGACGTTAAAATGCTCTGTAGAGCTGAGAGGACCTGCGGAGATCATTCTCTCTGGGTTCATCACTAGAAGGGACCTCTTTCACATTACACATTTGACCCGTTTTTATTTTTAAAATATTTATTAGTGCAGCCTTAAAAAGTGTAACATTCTACTCTAGATGTCAGCTTCAAAACCTGAATCTAGCAACAATAAATACATTTGTATTAGATGTCTATAACTAGATGGGTAAAGTGGCCAGCAAGGTAATAATCATATTGTCAATCAGTCAATATTATCATATGGTCTCATATTACATGTACCATATTGCAGATATGTTGGTATCAATGGCTAGTAACAAGAAATTGCAGTAAAGAATGTGAAACTAGGCTTGCTGTAATTTCGAAACAGTGTCACCATTACAAAGTTTGTCCACCAGAGAGCACTGACAATTTGATTTTTACACTGTAAAATGTCCCACTTGGAATGTGTCTTGTACACAATTCTTCATAAAAACAAATCTAATAGGTCGGCATCAAGATTGTTTATGTTATGTGTTTATGCTTAAACAAAGTAGTCTTGTTACTTGATTTTTATTAAACTCCCAAATATCAGTATTGGTCGGGCTATAGTCCATATTCAAATGCTCTCATATAAGATTCAGGCTCCTTGCATTCTCATACTCTAAAAGAAGTCTTTTCTTTTTAATGCTAGGTTTGTAGTCAGGGTCGCAAACCAGAGAGTCCTCGCTGTCATTGCTTGAAGAACAGCTGGAGTAAAGGATGTTCGGATCAAAAGAAGATTCTGCAACGTCTTCGTTCTCCCTCATCACGTCCTCATCGTTGTAATCATTGCTGCCTTGTACCACAGGCTCTACATACCTGGTTGAGGATCTCCCCTTGGTCACTCGGTAACACTCCTGAGCACTCAGCCTGGTAAGACTCACATAGGGCTGCAGTAGCTTGGACTGCAGAAGCGCAGCCTGACTAGGCAGCGATAACCTCAGTCGGGTTCTTTGGACTCTTCTGGTCTCAGACCTGACAGCCATGCAATTAGATTTGGAGGTAGAGGATACGACAGGCTTTGATTGAAAAGCACTGAGGTGTCTCTGAGGATGAGGTTTGATGGAGTTCTGAGGGACAACTTGTCGAGATGATTCAGTAGAGAAAGGGATTTGGTTGGTGATACAGACCGTGGATGGAGTCCCTGATTGAGAAGTAGAGATAGAAACATCTTGTGTAGGAGGCCCAGAGGCATTGAAGTCATCGGGCAAGGGTGGACAAGTTGGGGCCTTTTCTAACTGCTTAGCTAAAGGGTTTTGACTGAAACTGTCCATAACCTGTGAGGGTCTGGTGGTAGTACAAGCCCGTCTGAACTTCCTTGAAAGTCTGGAAAAAGACTGTCGAGTTGTTGTTGGACAGCTGGTAGAAGTAGAGGCATCCTGAGATACTGGAGCGGTTTGTACTTTGTGCGTTGTGTTCGGGGGATCTGTTGGGGCCACAGTTTCTGTTTGGTTGAACGAAGAGTCTTTCGTTGTTCTCTGAGGTATGGTGTCATTCCTTGAGGTATGGCGGTGTGGAGAGGTTAGTATCTGAGCAGTGGAAGCGGAGGCTGTCTGTTCGTTACTAGACGTGGTGAAGTGATTTGGAGATGTGTGTTCAGGTTTAAAGGTAGGGTAGATCCCTCTGACACGGGCAATGTCTATCAACCGGACGACTGGCGACAAATAGGCGGGCAGCAGACTGTCTCTGGACAAAGAGGGCTGAGATAGAGGTTCCATTTTAGAAATATCGCTCGCTGATCCAGGTGGTCTAGAGCTGAGCTTATCTTCAGGGTTTGTATGTTCAGATGCCTGGGCTGCTGTCTGAAGATGGGTGGAGGTCTGTGAAGGTGGATGTTGCTTGTCAGGGGGGCATGGTATGAGGTCAGAGGGTGTGAGGTCCTGTGATGAAGAGGTGGAAGAGGACGACTGGAACAGCAGGGGGGATGAAGAAACATTGGCCTGAAGCAGCAACTCTTCTGAGCACTCGTCAGGACACTCCTGCAGGATGCTCTTCACCCATCGCTGGTGTTTGGAGCAGAACTGAGGAGAGGTGGCGGTCTTCTGAACATCGTCCCGGCTTCTTTGACTCATATTATCCTTTTCCTTGTCACTGCTCTCTTCCTCCACCCTCTTGTCTACCTTGCCATCCTGTTCCATATGTTGTTGTCTTGTAACATCTGAATCATTGTTGTTCTCCAAAAAAAGAGGGCTGTCCTTGATCACATGTTGGTCAGCCTCCTGTACTAGCCTAATAACCTCTGGCTGTGACTCTAAGGCAGTTTTGACTTCCACTGACTTGAGGAGAGCCTTTGAGGAGCTGCCATGCTCAGCCAACTTTGAGAGTTGAGAGATTTCCATTCCATTTTTTCCCTTCCGTTCTGATGACTGAGAAACGCTGCCCGGACGACAGCAAGCAACATCTAAAAGGAACGGAAAGGCAGTGTTTTTTGATTAACAAATTATTATATATTAATATATTATTATTATCATCAGAAGAAGAAACACAATCTTTTGTTGCCATTGGTGTAAAGACAGAGTGTAACATATTGTTATATTTAGGGCTGTCCCCAACTAAGGTGTTACATAGTCGAGTCAGAATTGTCAAGTCTTGCCTAGACTGATAGTCAATTCATGTTTTTGTGCGGCGGTGGTGGGGGAGGGTTACACACGATAGCTCTGCTTTATCTTGAGAAGCTGCAGAGAGAGTTTTGTGTGCACGTCGCAGTTCCTCGGGGGTCTATTCCAGGTAACTGTTTAAAAACGAGATAATATTCTTTGATTGGGCTGCAACTAATGATTATTTTCATTATCGACTAATCTGCCGACCATTTTTCACCATTAATCGACGAATTGTTCCCTCTATAAAATGTCAAGAAATTGTGAAAAATGCTCATCCCAAAGTGACGTCTTCAATTTGCTTCTTTGGTCCAATCAACAGCCCAAAACTCAAAGACTCTTCATTTACTATCATAAATGACAAAGAGCAGCAATTCCTCAATTTAAGAAGATGAAACCAGCAATTTTTTCACATTTTTGCTTAAAAAAATGCCTGAAACGATTAATCAATTATCAAAATAGTTGTCGATTAATTAAATAATCAAATAATCGTTGTAGCTCTAAATGGTGATAAATGATCCGAACGTCCTGTGAGGTGCGGACAACTCGGCACAACACCGGTTCAGCTTATGTTAAAATTTATATCATAATAGGCTGTAAATTAACTTATTGAGAGAAAACCGGTAGTTCTATGTAAAATGAGATGTTGAGCTCCCCCATATCGCCAAAATGATAAATAATATAAATATAAAAAATATGCTGCGAAGATTCGAGATGTGAGATTTACTGTCTAATCAGGCTTCGCCCATCGAAGCATTGAATCTTCAACTATTCAGGGTCAGCCCTAGTTATATTACTGTATTATGTTATTATTATATATATATATTATATATATATATATATTACTGTTATTACATTTTGTGTATTATGGCTGTAGGGTGTCCATTCATTCTTCATAAACAACTCCTACTAAGTAGTTCACCATTCTAACAAAATGCGCACATAGTATCACTCTACCTAAAATGATCTAAAATATCTACAACACTAAGGGGCGAATTCAAAATAAAGGAGGACTGCGGTTTGCATGCATTATCTGCCGTGTCTCAAGGTCCAATTCACTAAAGATATTGCAGCTTATTTTGCATTTGTTAAATGTTCATCTCAATTTTCTGTAGTGGCTTC
Organism: Micropterus dolomieu; assembly: GCF_021292245.1. Lineage (NCBI taxonomy): Eukaryota > Metazoa > Chordata > Actinopteri > Centrarchiformes > Centrarchidae > Micropterus > Micropterus dolomieu. The sequence continues at coordinate 32,703,424 of NC_060171.1, read as the reverse complement.
ATTTTTTTTTAATTAATGCATTACCCCAAAATCCTCAAATAGCCTATGAAATAAGGATGACAGCAAGGAAGTGTTTCCATTCTATCCGGCAGATGGAGAGACAGGTGAACTACTCGAGTCGACGACAACTCATTACGTTACACAACGCTGACATTCAACTGTGGTGTTCTGTCGAGAGTATAAAGTGAGAGTGCACCGCTGTAAATGAAAGGAGTGCACTGGATTAATGGGATTTATATTTCATGTTCATTTTCAAATTTGAATTAGCATTTGAACATTATCCGCTGTACAGTGAGGTACGACAATTAAATGTCAGCTTTACCATTTATATTTTACCATGATGATGGAAGCCCATACCAGAATGTGAAAAGGAAAATGCAATATGGATAATTGGAAATGATAATACTATTGTGGAATTACATTTTATAGCCCAGGCTTTTATTTGCTTCAATCACTTAACTCGCCCTGTCTATACTGTTTATTGGACAGGCGTCTGTATGTGACAGGCCTTTAGTTGCTGCAGCACAAAACTCTTGCTCAGTCAAAGACAGGATATAGGCTACTTTCAAATTGTTTATTTCAACCCGTATGAATATCACTTGTATAAAAATGAGGCTATCATATCAATTACAAATCATTTATTTGATCCAGCTCCGAAGAGACAGCGCATCCAGGCCAACTTCATGCACAGAGATAAAAAGAGAGAGAGAGAGAGAGAAAGGGAGAGTCTGGCAAACCTGACAGGTACAACTGAATGATTATTATTTTGGTGCTCATAGTTTCCATAAAATTAACTGAACCATTGAATTGTGGATAATGTAAGTTATCTAACGATGTGTAGCATGTCCAAAGTTTAAACATTTCAAGTTCAAGAGGGTGACCCAGTGGTCTTTTTAGCGGTTTTATACATTCTATAAAAACCAGACCAGGCTTCTAATTGAGACCTGTGTTTATTAGTCAAAATGTGTAGCCACACCAGGCCAGTATCTTATCTTAAAAGGCATATGCATCTAACTGAGCTTATAATTTAAGTTTTACAGTCTATTATGTTTTTAACAGAGTCCCCCATAGGCAATTCAAGGCAATAGATGTACATGAAGTGAACTTGAAATTTGTATTTTACTTCTGTTGTGTGTTAGCGGGTGTTTCTTACCACAGTGCAGCAGCTTCTTTAGAGTTGTTGCTATGGTCGTGGAGTCAGAGGTAATTACTTCCAACAACAGCTTCTCCTCCTCAGTCACCGGTCTTTCTTTCTTCAGTATCTAGTTCACACATTGGTAAAGCAAAAATTAGACAAACCTATCCTGACATCCAAGGCAATTCAAGTGTTGTCATTTTTACAGTTCCTCTTGTTCCGCTCATGTTCTCAGATACCCTGTGGAGTTTCTGACCACTAGAGGGGCTATGGAGCTTTTTAATATAAAATACAAGATAAAGCTCCACACAACCAAGGTTTCGTGTTTGCTACTACTGAATGCAGAATCTGTCATTGTTCATGTGTTTATAATTCACACAATAGGAGTCCATAAAAAACTTTTTCGGGCTACAGTTTCAAGAGGAAACACCAAACAGCAAGCACAAATCAAAGCACACCATCATAAAATGCGCACCTTATCAATGTAGGTATCTCCTGGTAACACAGTCTCCAACTCATGCAGATAGTGCAGCAGCCTGTCCTCTACTTTCTGGGCATAATGTTCACCATACTGCTTCTCCATCTGATTCTGAAAGACAACAAGCACTTAACATGTCACCTGGAAGCATCCTGAAACAGACTTTCTGTCATATGTACACAGTTTAGACACATACTTTGGGTTCAATTATACATTCCAAAAGCTAGAAAGAAAATGAATCAGGGCATAATGTCATGGAGAAAGATATCCTGGATTGTGCACAATTGTGTGTGATTGAAGACTGATTAATTTACAGGATAAATGAAGCAGTCATGGTACGAGTTTTCATAAATCCATCTTTTTCTTATTATGTTTTTTGTTTACCGTTTTGCCCAGTGTACTTAATTACGTTCCAGAGGTTTGAGGTTGAAGAGTTTTGTGCCACATTTCGCTCCACTCTCTACACAGTCTAGGAAGAACTATCCCCCACAGTTTAGACTTTATTATATGTGGTTGGCCACAAGAAGAAACAACAAGCATTACTCCTCCTCATTACATAATTGTAAATATATTATTAAATATATCCGTATTTGTATAGCACCGTTCTAGTCTTTTCGACACTACATCTGCATTCACCATTCACACACATTCATACACTGGTGGAACAGCCACCAGAGGCAATTCGGGGTTCAGTATCTTGCCCGATTAACAGGTAACCTGCTCCACCTCCTGAGCCACAGCCGCCCCATTGTGTATATGTTCTGAGTACATGGACACTGCAGGATATCCATGAGGATTTATTTTTAAATGTAGACCTGTAGTGCACCCTACTGGATAGAAAATGACTCACAGTTAGGGGCTGAGAGACAAAAGCGCTATGTACTTAATCAACACACTGATTACATGCATGCAATAGCATATGCAGTACACAATCAATCACAGTTCAATTAAATGTATTTGTTCATAACAGGAGTTCTCTCATTGCACTTTTCATAGAGCAGGTCTAGCCCATACTCTTTGTAAATCACAGCAGTATACACACCATAAATGTGTGTGTAAACATACATATTAAGTGGATATGTACTTATTCAAGTTTAATTCAGGTTTAAGAAAAGTATTTAAAAATATCTTGTCAAAGCTACAATTAAGGACATATGTGCATGTCAGACAAAGTTTGGCCCTGAATCATATGTAACATCTTGCATCTCACAGTTGAGAGCTTCACTTCTTCCTCTGGACATTGAGGTTGGCAGATTCAAAAACATTCAGAAGGAAAACAGAATGTGTGGGCTGTGTGAATTAATTTGTATGATTTAAGAATCCCAAATGTCCATAAAATGGCTCAACAATTAATTGGTGTACACATGATCGAAAAAGATCTATTTAGGATTAAGTTTGCTAACTTTGTCTTAAAAGCCAGGAAGGCTAGATGGATGATTTAATTGGTACTGTTCTGATTTCACCATTATTATACATGTTTTATTAGAAACTGAAAATCTGAGTTTGAAAATTATTCAAATTATTTTTTGTAGTTTTGTTTGTAAATGTATATGGAGGATTCTGGCTTATATTCACTTGAGGGGTCTTGTAAGCTCATGCAGAGTTATGTGCATGCAGCTTGACACATTAATTTAAAAAAACTTTGTTCACTCCTTTATTTACACCACTGAGATGTCTGTCACATCCCATTAGTACTTATTAGTAGATATCTGTAATTTTAATGTGATCTCCTATCACTGCTATGCTGAGGAGTTTAATGCAGTGCAGTTTAACTGCTATAAATGAAATTAATGCCTTGTTACTTTTTGCAGGTAAACTCAGAAAAGACAGCGGTAATAATCTTTGGCCTTGATCACTTAGCAAGCAAATTACAACTGTTTATTGGTCCACTGGCAACCAACATAAAATACTGAATGTCGAACCACATATTAACAATCTCATTCAATCCTGCTACGCTCACCATAAAAATATAACCAAAATGGAATCAGCTTAGTCTTTTCCTGACATACAAAGTCTTATTCACACATTGACTATTGCAATATAATGTTTACATGGCTTAGTTAAATCTTTTAACTAGAATTGTAACTTAGACCAGTTGTAGATCCCATATCACCCCTACTCTTGCCTCCCTTTATTGGTTGCCAGTTAAATTCAGGATTGATTAATTGACAGGATTCTTTAATAACTTTTAAGGCCAAACATGCCTGGCCCCAAGTGCTGTTACATAGCTTTTGACTCCCAATGATCCAAGTCAGAATGTGATACTGTTATGATAGTATCATAGATAGATAACATGCCTGATTTGTAACTTTGGTGTTGTTGGTCATATTGTATCTATATGTTTGATATGGTTATTTATCTTTGTTTTATTCTCATTTTGTGGAGCACTTTGCCGAGATAATTGCTATACAAATAACCTCTAACCTGGCTGTATGACACTATACTGTTATTACCAAGTACTGAGGAAAAATTCATTTGAACATGCTAAATGTACATGAACACTTTAACTGTCTTACATCCTTCACTGTGGCAGTTACTCCTACTGTTATAACAATAGACAGACACAAACTAACCTTAATATAATCTTCCAGTTTGTCCTTGTCCATAGCAAGTGATTGTGCCAGAGCCTTGAAATCCAGGTGGTTTTTCCTCATCAGGAACATTTCATGTTGGCTCTGTGCAAGAAAAAAATGACACAAACTACTGTTCAGAAATTTGTAAGATTTTCATATTACATATTAGTGATTAGTGTAATTTACATGAAGAGTTTAGAATAAGAGCGTGTTTATCTGGTTCAAAGATTTTAAAATATGCAGAACTGAGTGTTCCAATTTGGACACTTACACATCGATCTTGGTATTGAGGTAGTTTACTTGGGAAGAACTGGCTGATTTTAAACACAGTATCAATCATTCCTCGACCCTCCCTGAGCATCCACATGATGACCTGGAAGGAGAGACAATAACCAAGAGAGAGGAGATAAACAGAAAGCGGGAAACTAAAAATATAATTCAGAAATATTACTAAACCTAAAAAATACAGCCATGGATCAACTACAGCCAGAACATGTAGGTAGCACCAATTTTACAAATGACTGAATCCTCCCAACACCTGTTTCCTTACCATGGTCTTGAGGCCAAACATGATCTTCATGTGCTTGATGGGAGCCACCAGTCTGGGTAGAAGTCTGTAAGTGGCTTCCAGAAAGCCCATTACTCTCTCAAAGTGTGCCATGTCCCTGTTCTTCACAATGGAATATACCTTAGCAGAGGCAACACGCAGCCTCCATGAATCTTCAAGGCTCAGGGGCTGGGAGTCCACTTCTGGCCAAGTGGAAGGGTCCACAGCTGTGAAGAAGCAACATGACTTCACATCATCTTCTGGTTTAACTTTCATTACAACTGTCACTTTCAAAAGAGTCATGTTTTGCAGTGACGGGCCCAATCTTCATTTAATTTGAAATGTGTTAACGTGCAGGCAGGTTTGGGTTTTCTAATGAGCAGTTTGCATGTGTGGTGGAAGCATTCAGATCGTCCTCTACAGAGAGAAAACGGACAAACTAACGTTACATAAAAAACTATATGTTTTAAATGGTGTGTCTGATCTGCATCTGCAATGATCCAAAGTAAGTGTAACGTTAACTCACTTAACAATAATTAACGTATATCGGGTAAAATAATCAAGCATAGAATGTCATTATACAAAGCTTAAGGTAAAGGCAAGTTAAACATCTTATCCAAAAATAACTGAAAACCAACCTTCCTGTATATCTGTCATCTTGTGAGCCCAGATATACTCTATGATCCACAGCGGTAACTTCTGGAAGCTCTGTAAACATTGATCAAGCGGCTGCAGCTCTGTTCCTTCCATCTGGTGCTCAGAGATACTACAAGGCGCAGCTCCGCATGGTTTGTGAAGGAGACAGCCCCGGGTATCAATGGACCTTTTAAACTCCCATTCATGGATTAGATGCGATCACTCCCCCCCCAGCTGAACCAGAGCTGGGCATGTACCGGCAAGTTAAGGATGTGGAGGCTTGAACATCCCAGTTCTGAGACTGTTTTCAGATCATTTCGTTTAAAAAAACGATGCAAATTACTTCCTTGATGTCAAAATAAAGGTTTCTAAGGAACGGTGCCTTAAGATGACAATGCAAATAACGCGTGTAGACTTTTATTATGAAGAGCAATGTGCCGCTTAACGTTCTTGACCTGGAAGTAGTTCATTTGAGCCCTGGATATCTTTTTTTCTGCGTTTTCACCTTGAATACTCAAAATGTGGTCCTTTTCGGGTAGCATGGGAGCGTACACGTTAGTATAAGGTAACAGAGATAGGCAACGTCTTATATATGGCAATACTACGCTTAGTTAATTGCATTAGTGGCGTGTTTTTATATAACTTTATATGCTAACGATTTAGCTTTGTAGCTAGTGGTAGCTGTTGGATGGGAGCGCATGTTTTGTTTCACCTGCCTGCACCGTCGGCGGGGTTTCACGTAACGTCGCTGCAAAGCTAAGTTTTCTGTTCAACGGAGGAAGCGCAACGTCAAAGTGATCACATTTACCTTTGTGTTAACCGACAGATATATTATGTGATAAATATAACTGAAACGTTCTAATGACGTCTCCATTTAAATGTTTCGACATTGGTGCAGCCAGTAAAACGTTAAACACAGAGACCCTGGAATTGTCTTTATATTGTGAAAAACTCAACGTTAGAATATTTTGAAATATGCTATAATTAAATTACAATTCCACATATAGAGGTTTAAAATTCCTCATTAATTATGGTAATGTTCAAAATAGCACATAAAAAGACATTCATGAAGATGCAGTATGGCCAAAGGTGTGCTTGTTGATAGCCATGTCAACATACTTCCTGTTTACCATGGTTCATGTCCCGGTGCACAAAGCAACATCCATGTTGCACCTCACGGATGCTGTAGCTGAATGAGCAGAAATCCCTGCAGCCAGGTTCCAAAATCAGGTGGAAAGAGAGTGGAGGCTATTATAGTAACAGCTAAAAGCCTATGGTTTTGAATGACATGTTCTACATTTACATCTGTTGTTTTGTTTGTCTGACCACATACTTTTGGACATATATTGTATCAAACATTAGGGCAAGATTTGACATTAACTTTATGTCCTTTTGTATGATTTTCGCACAGAACTGTGTGTCACCCCCCTGATCTGTGACATATCATCACAGCTGCAGCTCCACCATGAACACAAAAGCATGCGCGTCTCTGCTCCAACTCTCCAGGATGGGGTTCAGACCTTGTGCATCCAAAGCCCCTCGCTGCTGTGTTGGGGCAGTGACTTCTACTCGTCTTCCACATATCTCACCCTACTCGCCTGTACCCTGTAGTCACTCTTACTCTAGCAACGTCAAGGTGCGCTCTTATCTTCGGTACATGAAACACAAGATCATGTCCCCTCCCAGTCCTCCATACAGTCATGTGTGTCAGGTAGGGGATCCAGTGTTGCGTTCACATGCTGCTGCTGTTGACCCAGCTGCTATAACAAGCCCTGAGATCCAACAGGTCATCAACACTATGGTGAAAGTGATGCGTAAACTTGAGTGTGTGGGACTGAGTGCACCTCAGATTGGGGTGCCACTCCGCATCCTGGCCCTGGAATATCCTCAGAAGATGTTGGAGGAGAGTTCGCCTGCATCAAGGGAGGTCCGTGGTCTTTCCGTCCAGCCCCTGAGGATCTTTGTCAACCCCCAGCTGAGGGTCCTGGATGGACGGACTGTGCTCTTTCAGGAGGCCTGTGAGAGCATCTCAGGGTTCTCTGCCACAGTTTCACGCTACCTCTCTGTGGAAGTGTCCGGTATGCATGTTTATAGCTTAACCCTGTATTTCCCTTAATTCCTGTATTTTTTTGCCATGTTGTGACTACGTCTGTTCATGCTAAAACAAACACGTGGAATTAAATTTAGCTTTGTGATTCATTCAAAACATGAATGGGTAAATTAATCAAAATGGAGTGCCTTTGTATTTCATTTGAGTATGAAACATGTTATTAAGGTAGCTGACACTACACAACGTTTCTCATGGGAAATGAATTCCTCTGTCTAATCAGCCGGCACATTAAAAGGCGAATGTTAATGTGTTTGTGTTCATTTTCTCGTCCCTCTGCATGTTCTCCCTGCAGGTCTGAATGAGAAGGGTGAAGCTGTATCCTGGCAGGCCAGTGGCTGGCCAGCTCGTATCCTCCAGCACGAGATGGATCACCTGGATGGGGTCCTCTACATCGACCGCATGGACAGCAAAACCTTCATCAACATCAACTGGCAGGCACATAATGAATAGAAGATCCTCAGGACAAGCCAAAAACATTTACAGAAGAACCTGTAAGATGGATGATAGGAATGATTTGTGAAAACTCTTCTGGCTTGCAGAAAGGGATGCATTTTTGTTTCTGGTTGGAATAACTGCTTCAACTGAAAATCCATCGCTGCACTGGAAGTGTTTTTTAAGATTGCTAGAAGCTGCAGGGCAGAAGCCCCCAAAGCAACAATCTATTTCACCTTAAAGTGCAAGCCAAGAGAGCCATGTTCTGTGGAGCTCAGGTGTATATTTGAAGAATAACGAGGCTGATATGAGTGATTGATAAATGTGTGACCTTTGTCTGCCACCATAACGAATAAATCCAACTGTGCGTGAGTTGAGTGAAAAATGACGGCTGGTCAGTTTCACCCAGGGTTCACTTATAAGCATGTCAGACTCCGTGACTTTCACATGACCAGTATTTGTCAGTGTTATTACAATGTATTATTAAATATTATTAAAATATTTTTGTATACTGTTTTTGCAGTTTTGTCAGCAAATTTTTTCAAATCACAAAAAGTAAATTAGTGGACAGTTTTGAGCTGAACAGCAACCGATTTGATTTTGATTTAATCCATCCAATGAAAAGCATGCACCTGCAAATTTGATTTATTGGTTTATATATTCTGTCACCAACATTAAAAAGGCATTTCTTTTATGAAAAGGTAACATTTTGAAACATGTTTAATACTGTGCAAAAGGCCGGTGTGAGAATGCTTTCAAAAATAGACATGTTCATTGATTATATTTGTCAATTACCAATTGCAACTTGAGTGAATAAAAGACTGCATCAGTTCAACTAGGTACACTTGTAGCGTTTGATGGAACTCAGCAGTAGGTTGGCCCAAATGTCTTGGAGAACTCCCCACAGTCCTTCTGTGAGTGTAGGCAGCCTCAGTTACTTCTTACATATCAAACGTATCTAGAACTCCACTGTCATAAAAACAGCTGACACAGACATGTGGCTTATTGATGCTTTTTATTCCAGTCTGTGTGCAGGCAACAAATACAGATGAAAACAGACTTCCTTGTGCTTCACACTGAATTACATTTAAGAGGCCCAAGAGCACAAACTGTAATCACAACTTCAAGTATCAACAATATGCAATATTTTAAAAATGTTGATAATGGTACAAATGTTGGTAAATTACTTACAGAACGACTGGGTAATGAGTCTCAGAAAGAGGACCAAAGTAGAAATATTGAAGCATACTTAATACTGCATTTCAGTGTGACAAGGCAACATTTGAATTCGTTATGTATTATACTTGATTTCTGCTTCCAGTACACACATTTAAGGCACTGTCATTTTGCTAGTTGTGCCTCATTAATGCAATACTTAAATACGCTTCACACAGAGGACGACTGGTCAAAAGTTTGGCCGCAGGTGCAAACAACAGGACTTTTGTACCAACAATACCTACAATACTCATTTCCACAATATCTGCACAAAACCAGAGGCTTTCTGTGGCATGCCGTCCCACAGGAGCACACTCCCAGTGTCTTGATCTCGTGGTAAATTTGGCAAAATTCTAACCCTCTGCAGGAACCAGAGTGGAAGACACCGCAGCTGAGACACACGGCCTGAGGGTCCAGCTCAGCGAGGTTGCAGCAGTCATGGTAGGTGATTGGATGAAGAGATGAAATTACTGACTTAGTGTTCGAGTTATCATACAGAGCTAAGGAGGACATTGCTGCGCTGCTGCTGCTGAGAGTTGGCGATGCACTCATGCCACTCGCACTGGGGCTTCCACCCGGGGGTGACACTGCTCTCAATTCTTCCATCTCTTCCGTTGTATTGTCAGGGTATACCACGGGGTGGCTTTCCCTGCAGCATTGCTGAAGCAAGGCACAGGTGATATTGTGCAAGGTGTTGCATTGAATACAGAGGTTCTGAGAAGGATGAGGAGATTGGAGACAGCTGCAATAGTGGTAGTCTTCAGCCTCGCCCTCGCAAAGCCCCTTAGCTACTACCTGCAGACTGCGTGACTGCGAGTCCGCTTTGTCAAACCTCGACTCCTCACAGGGACGTCTGTCTTGCCTCATGCTGGCTGAGGAGCTCCTGGTAGTGTCTGATTTCAGTGGCGATGTCTTGGTAAGACGGCATTTGAATGTAGAGACACAGACGTCCTCTCTGGGGGACAGGGAGGTGCATGAGGAGGACAAGGACGTCACGCCGTTGCTGAGTGTTTT
>NC_060171.1:32660397-32693184 GCF_021292245.1 Micropterus dolomieu | reverse complement strand
AAAACAGCTGACACAGACATGTGGCTTATTGATGCTTTTTATTCCAGTCTGTGTGCAGGCAACAAATACAGATGAAAACAGACTTCCTTGTGCTTCACACTGAATTACATTTAAGAGGCCCAAGAGCACAAACTGTAATCACAACTTCAAGTATCAACAATATGCAATATTTTAAAAATGTTGATAATGGTACAAATGTTGGTAAATTACTTACAGAACGACTGGGTAATGAGTCTCAGAAAGAGGACCAAAGTAGAAATATTGAAGCATACTTAATACTGCATTTCAGTGTGACAAGGCAACATTTGAATTCGTTATGTATTATACTTGATTTCTGCTTCCAGTACACACATTTAAGGCACTGTCATTTTGCTAGTTGTGCCTCATTAATGCAATACTTAAATACGCTTCACACAGAGGACGACTGGTCAAAAGTTTGGCCGCAGGTGCAAACAACAGGACTTTTGTACCAACAATACCTACAATACTCATTTCCACAATATCTGCACAAAACCAGAGGCTTTCTGTGGCATGCCGTCCCACAGGAGCACACTCCCAGTGTCTTGATCTCGTGGTAAATTTGGCAAAATTCTAACCCTCTGCAGGAACCAGAGTGGAAGACACCGCAGCTGAGACACACGGCCTGAGGGTCCAGCTCAGCGAGGTTGCAGCAGTCATGGTAGGTGATTGGATGAAGAGATGAAATTACTGACTTAGTGTTCGAGTTATCATACAGAGCTAAGGAGGACATTGCTGCGCTGCTGCTGCTGAGAGTTGGCGATGCACTCATGCCACTCGCACTGGGGCTTCCACCCGGGGGTGACACTGCTCTCAATTCTTCCATCTCTTCCGTTGTATTGTCAGGGTATACCACGGGGTGGCTTTCCCTGCAGCATTGCTGAAGCAAGGCACAGGTGATATTGTGCAAGGTGTTGCATTGAATACAGAGGTTCTGAGAAGGATGAGGAGATTGGAGACAGCTGCAATAGTGGTAGTCTTCAGCCTCGCCCTCGCAAAGCCCCTTAGCTACTACCTGCAGACTGCGTGACTGCGAGTCCGCTTTGTCAAACCTCGACTCCTCACAGGGACGTCTGTCTTGCCTCATGCTGGCTGAGGAGCTCCTGGTAGTGTCTGATTTCAGTGGCGATGTCTTGGTAAGACGGCATTTGAATGTAGAGACACAGACGTCCTCTCTGGGGGACAGGGAGGTGCATGAGGAGGACAAGGACGTCACGCCGTTGCTGAGTGTTTTTGCAGGGAGGGATGCGGTGCTTTGAGTCACCCAGGTCAACGAGCGGGGACTCTCGTCGTCATTGACAACCTGCCTTTGCCGCCCATTAACCTGATCATCTGTGTACAGATCAACCTCCACTTCCCCAAACGGCTCCGGCAGAGGCTGGCTCACTTCCAGCGTCTTCTTGGTGTTGTCCAGGGCGACCTGTTGAGATGCATGGGACAATTAATCCTCTACAGTTTAAATGTACTTTCTGTTAACTAGGATTGGATCTTGGTGATGCTGTGTTCAGTGCGTTCGGCCGTTCTCAAACAGTCTGGGGTAATCTGAGGTGGTGTAGGGCTGAGTGGCAAACCGATTTTTAAATTTTAAATTAAAAAGACAAATAAATGATTAGCATAGCTACTCAGCAAATAAGACTCGCCGGGCTGGATGGAAATGTATCCGGTGCCAAACAGTATGCGGGATTTGTAATAGACAATACATTCCTAAAGCCTTCCGGATAAAAGATCCCCTCTAAAAACGCTTACCTGTGACTGACACTACAACAGCCAACGTGGCTTATATAAATTCTTCCATGAAATTCAGTGACAAGGAATTGAGCTCTCTCTCTTTTCATGTGCCAATACTCATAAATCCACCTTAAAAACACAAGAGGCCCTATTCTGGCTTTGCCCCTCTGTGTGGTATTTTGGTGCCCGGGGAGCAAATGCCCAACAATAATAGAATAATACTTAAAATGTAAATAAACAATTTTAATGAATCACGTTTACCTTGCCAAAACAGTGCAAAGGCTGTCATATGTTAAGGTATGATGTAACCAGAAGAATTAAGTCCAATTAAGTCGTGGCGCTCCGCACCGTGCAGACAACAAAAATGATTTCCTGGTCTTTCCATTTGTTAAGCTGCTGCTGTCATGTTTCTTTAGGATCTCCCCTAGAATTAAAAGTCTGTCTGGCAGCACAGCATGAGTTGACTGACTGACCGGTTGGGTTAAATAAGTTAATCACAAGGTGGGGCTGCGAAAGTGGAAAGCTTCCCATCTCCACAAACAAGGTGACAGACGCAGTGTTTAAGAATACAGACCTCCCCCCCCCCATGATGGATAGACCCATTTGCCAAATGCCAGGCAGACATACCTGTAGGCTGTTTCCTTTCTGCCGCTCCCTCACCAAATTCAGCTCCCACTGGGCCTCACCAAAGTGCTTCCCCAGAGCCGTAAGAAGGAGGCAACACTCACAGCGGGCCAGGAAGAATGCACACGCGAGGCAGAGGAGGTCGCGCACAGAGTCAGGACTGACTCTGGGCGACTGGAGCCGAAGCTGCTCGTGCCGAGACGAGCTGGACTGGTATCCTAGCAGGCCGAACAGTTTCTCAATCTGTGGCATCGACAGCACCGGTTTGATATAGTGGGTAAATATACCGGAGTACATCTGGAACACAAAAAAGAAGAAAAGAAAAACAAATAAATTAATTAAAAATGGGGAAATGTACAAGGTTTCCACCAATATCATATTTTAAGTGCAGTGATTTTGTCCTGAACGGTCATGCCAAAAAATAAAACTAGTATTGAATCCTGGATTTTATTCTTGTCAGGGTGGAAAAAACCTTTTAATTAAAATTTAATTTCATGATAATAATAATAATAATAATAATAATAATAATAATAATAATAATAATAATAAAATAAATGACATTCATGGTGTGTGTGATACTTTAAGAAGAAACTCAGAAGTAAACTGATTTCTTAACACAAACACCGACATTTCTATTATTTCAGCTGGTTTTTCAGCCAACCTTGACTACTTTGTACTCCTCCCTCCAAGGCCCGAGGTAGAGGTTCAGGGCCACTTGCTCCAGGACCTCAAAAGCTTTAGCCAGGCCTTGCAGCCCCCCTCTGGCTCGGACTCGCGAAGCGCTGGCTGCTGCTGTTGATGCTGCTGTTGCTGCTTTGAGCGACTCCTCCATCACCCTCAGTGGATCCAGACCAAGGCAGTGTGTCTCCTGAGCATCTCCGTCCCTCAGTAGCTCCTCCACCTGCTTCCATAGCTCCTCATCGCTACATGCTAGGTTGGAGCCTCGTCCCACAATTTGCTGCTCCAAACTGTGATCGTAGGCGCTCACTAGATCTCTGGCTCTCTGCGTAGAGATGCTCATCTCTTCATTCAGCTGAGAAGGGGGACAAACAGGACACTGAAATTAAGGCTGAAACTTGTTCACTTGTTCTCTCCCGATCATAAATGCACCATATTACAGAACTGTACAGAATTTATATTTTAACAAACACTGATCTAATAAATTATTCGTTGCAAGGTTTCCCCTCTTGGAAGGATCAGATTTTTCTTAAATGAAAAGCAAGACGGCGTTCAGTAGGAGACTTGTAAGTAAATTGTATTTTGACCAGTTTCCAACAACCACAAGAGAAATACAGTTTACCTAAACCTAAATGTAACAAATACACATGCTCCATAATCGCTAAATCCAACCCAAAGGGTGGTTTCGGCATTGTTAAACCTGGGCCCTATTTTCACATATTTTGGAGTTGAAATGACTAGTAGGTACAAAAAGGTTTGGGATCAGTGCAGAAGATGGCTTCAGCCTGCAGCTGCAAACCGGCTGCAACACATTCCTTCGGGGCATTTGCGCCTGTCTTCCACAAAAAGTGCTGATTAACTTAATGTCAATGCATAAAGAAGCAGCAGGCATTGTTTAACTACATCACTGACAAACAGCCAACCACCTTCAGAACAGCAGTGGTTAGATGACTTGTCATGTACTCTCTCCACTTTGAAACAATCAGGGCTGCTCTAAAGGAGGTTCGTACCAATAACTGTCACTCTTTTCATCATTTTCTTCTTAATTTACGCACTTATCCTCAGAGTTTCAGTTCGTTCAGCTTGTCCACTAACGTTACAGTGTGGGTTCACCATGTTCTCTGCTCTGTTGATTGGAGGCTGACTGTGCAAACTTAATAAACACTAAAAGAGCTTGGGGTAAAAAGAATCTGCAATTGGTGTCGTGAGTGCAACACAAGCTGAGGGAAGTATGGACACAACAAATATTAAATATTATAACCTTTTGCTGCCTGTCATGTTACAAACTACGTTAGCTATTATTATTTGTTGCGAGCGTAAGCACATTTATAACCGAAAGTGAAACTTGTAACAGGCCTAAGTGAAAGAAAAAAGTAACGTAAGTGTAACGTTACCGATGACTTGATGTACTTTAAGCACACTACGTGTACAACGCCGCCGTTATAACATTAACTTATTCAGCGTTAAAAGTTTTACATTTAACGTTATTTAACATCAGCCGGAGAAAAGTCAATATTCGTCTGCAGCCCAGTCTGACGTTAGCATTAGCTTAACCTATTTCCACACTGACTAGCTATTTTGCTAGGTTAACTTACCTGTTACTGCTTTAGGTTTTTAATGGCGAGAACTTCACACCAAATCGCTTATAATTAAGTGCTCATTTAAAAGTATTTTACTCAATTCGTCGAAGAGTTTGTCATCAAACACCACTCCAAACGTTTTTCTTAAACCCGGTTTACATACAATCTACCAACCAACGAAAAGTCAACTTTCAGAATTGGGCCAGACTGCTCTCCACCACCAAACAACGCGTTAAATATATAGGCAAGGAGCCAGGAAGTAACATCATATCTCCTCAGAAAAGTACAGATTTCCTATGAAGAAGAGTTTCATGTTGTTTTGGACATACGCCGAGTTATAGGACGACTGTCGTTGATTTAGAGACACGTTGTGGTTCGGGTTTTTGAAGGCGTCTTTTGCCGATACGCAAGGCAACATTAAATTACTAACACTTATGAATGACAATCTCAATTCAAGAAAAAAGTGTCGAAGCTAAGCTAACCTCGTAACTAACTTAACGTTACAGCTGAAAGTTTGATCCAAATATAACGTTAAGCCTTGGTTGGCCCACGAGAGACACACCAACTCACCTGTGTCTGGAAGTTATTCAGATTTTTTGTCATTAAATCATGTAAAACATTTCCGGCTACAAAGTAGTCGCCGCGCAGCTGTGATTGTCGTGGTTAAAGTAAACATTGTCACGTGGCACGGGTTTTCCCAGACGGGTGCGCGTGGTTGCGGTATCAGGGCGGGCCGGGGAAGAGGAGTTCTGCTGTGGACTTTGAACTCAAAATGCTGGATCAAAACTACATTGAAAACGAAATAAAGAGATAACAGACTGAAACTAGATTTTACGTAATTTATCGATAAAAATGACCAGTTTAACTTACCCAGCTTATATTGTCAAAAACGTATCATCCACTAGATGGCAGCATTATCTATTTTAAGGGCCCTACTTCGACAGCCTACATGAACTGAATGTCTTTTCATTAACGTCAATCTGCGAGTAAACTCGCGCGCACACGCACACACACAGTCCTGTGGTGAAGACAGTGGGGAGCCTCTTTTGCTGACCTGCGGGCGTGGCTTGAGTGACACCGGTAGAAGGGCGGAACTGTGGCCCCTGAATTTATTTTAAAGCATCATGGGTTGGTCCTGATGCTCTGCACAACTCAGCAACTTCACTTCCAGCGGACTCAAGTGTCATCCTCCGCCCTCCAGCAGGCCCGTGCAACTGCAGCCAGCATGTCAAACTCAGACAGAGTTGTGTTAGCTCTAGGAGGAGCGGGGACAGTGGGCTCTGGGATAGTTAAAGCACTGCTGGACAAAGGTAAGCTGCTCAGGGGCCACAAGGAGACACAAAGAAACCACTTCTCTTCTGCTAGGAGGAGATATAAGAAATATTCTCAGTATATTCTTTGGAGCAGAGGACGATATTACATTTTCTATTTTAAGTCTGAAATCCTAATTAATTTGGAGACGATCTAAACAGTTTTGTCTCCATCTCGCAGGTTTTTGCAGGGGGAATTCCATCATGATTTACGGCTGAGAATTTTTATGAGTACTTTATGAGCATTAAATGTCTGGCTTTTAATCCGATGTTGATGGCGCGTCTGCGTGCGTAAATGTCAATTAGCGGGTTTATCTCCAAGCGCAAGCATTTTACTGAGAGATCAAACAATCAAGTATTTGGCCAAAATCGTTGTGCAGCACTGTGCTGTACATTCAAGGGTGGGTAGTTGGATTCCTGCGAGTCAAGCCAGAAAACATTCAAGGCGCGTCAGAATTGGTTTTGGCTGTGCGCACAATGATCCATCAAGTGTTCACAACACAATACTCACATGCCCTAACTTACTGTGGGCATGAACCCGACAATCACTATTGAACATAGTGTGATATGATATAAAATATATATTGGCAGGGGTAAAGGTTGTTCACACCCATATAAATTTAATTTAATTTAACCCAGATCGTGAAAAATTGAATTGAAAAAATTCACAGGGAAACTGATGAGATTTTGTATATTATAGAATGTGTGCACGGTGCAGTCAAAAAATGCTTCTTGGATTTTATTTGTTTTTCAATATAAGCATGACATATGACATTTTCATACAGTATGGACAACATGATTTCCAATCGGCTACATATGAAAATTGATAATGTAGGTTAAACGGTTACTATCTGCGCTTTAATTATGTGAGTTTATGATCACTAGTGGATACTTCCTGTCATTATCCTTTTATAAACTTTATGTTCTATGGTTGTAGTTGGGTGTAATTTCGGTTTTGGTTCATCTTCACCCCACTTTAGAGGCTGTTTCAGTCCCAAAGATGAAATGTATTTGGGTTAGTTATTGTGCTCTGCTGCCTCTGCATCCTGCATGAACCAGTGAAAGAGACCGTGCAGGACGCTGTGATGAGAGTACACTGGTTTTAGATTTACATTGCATGTCCGGAGCCTTGCTGTTTGCCCTGAGCAGAAAGTTCCCATCTGCTCTTCTGTCACATTTATCCCTCTGATGACCTTGATAAACAGATTAGGACAATGCAGGCCTATTAGTGAATGTTTTTATGTGAGAGGGATTAGACCCACTGTATGTGTTGAATGTGCTGTTGTCTGTCTGCACTATAGATTAATGTAGTATCTGCTGTGCATGTGTGTGCGCGTGTCTGTGTGTGTGTGTGTGTGTGTGTGTGTGTGTGTGTGCTGTGTGTGTGTGTGTGTGTGTGTGTGTGTGTGTGTGCAGGTTTCAAAGTCGCAGTGATCTCCAGGGACAGCAGCCGGCTGGAGAGACTCCAATCATTTGTCTCTCCCAACACAAAGGAAAACCTTACCACTATAGTGGGGAATGTGGGTACGTTGAGTTACACTTCCTTTCATTCATCTAGATAGCTGTCTGTCATCCCTCTATCGTCTCTCCCGTGGGTGAAGAAGTGGGGACTGTTTTCTCTTCCCCACAGCCCCTCTCTGTGAGTCAGGCTGATGTCATGTCATCCAATTTGTATACAGTGGGAATTTGCATCTCACTGAGAGCTGCCCATGTAAACATGTAATGCATATGGCAACATACAGCACGTGCATTGAAAATAATGTCTAGCAGCCCCAAGAGGCTGCAAAGTTTATTGTATTACACCAATAACATTTCATCCTCAGTTCCTCCTCTGCACTCCACCATAAATAATAGTTTTCTGGGGTTTTTTTTATTCTTGCATAGCATGAAAGGACTACAGCTTGCATTTTGTTGTACACCCCTGTGTTGCATAATGATAGATAAATCAACCTTGAACTGGAAAAAATAAAAATGTTACAGCTTTATCAGTATTTAGACAAGCATACGAGTCTAAAGTCACAGATATTGATCTAAAATGCCTGAAGGACGTTCTCAGCTGGACCACCGTGTGGGCGCCTTTTCTCTCCTGAATCCTTCTCTCTGTTCCAGGGTCAGAGGAGGGAGCAGAGAAGGCAAAGCAGGCCCTGTTGAAGGCGGTGGGTAAGGTGACAGACGTTGTCTCCTCTTTGGGCTTCAGTTGGTGGCAGGGAGGACCACCACACACCCAGTCTCTCAAAGACCTACACTGGGTGAGCACACGCCAGACATCAGCTGGACGGATAATCAGACTGCCAGTGGTTCTGATTAAATATTATTATATTTTCTTTGTATTCCAGTAAGGATATATACTATTATAATATATTACTATTATTACTGGTAATAGTAATACTAGTGGCAGTAATGGTAGTTGGAAGAGTAGTTTAAATAGTAAGCTTTTCCTGGTTATCAGCGGAGAGTTCTCCTATAATATCATGTCTGAATGTTGTTGCAGAGGTTTTTCCTCAATACAATAAGTTTGATTCTTGTCTGATTTGTTTCATATTTCATCTCCCATCACCCCTCTAGGTAATTGAGACATTACTTTTCAGCACATTTGTGTCATGGAAGGCCTTCTTCCCCTTGGTGAGGGACGACTCCAACTGTACCTACACCTTCATAACAGGTGACTCCTTAAGCCATTTATTCCCACTAGCGCACTGAGACACGCCGAGAGAAGTGAACTGAAGTCAACTGCGGTTTGGTTTTTACAGAAGCCAGAAGAACACAAAGGCTCATGCAAAGTCAGAACACTAATAATAAGCATGAAATATGATTGTTAAAGCTGCGTTAGAGCCGGACAGCAAAATTATTTTCGACATATCTCATAAAGTCAGTGTGGCAAACACGTTATCAAACAGACACAGAGCAGCAGTGAACTTTCTGGCCACCATGTCCAACTTTTGTACAGTATTGTACAGTGTATCTGAGCATTTTCATGGAAATTGCTTTCAGGTGTCAGGTGATCTGTCTTTATTATAAGAAATATTGATTACTACAGCTTTAACTTAAATGAGCATATAAAAGTCTGTAACAATGTATGTTGTTATGTTCAGTAAAACCAAAACAATCCATGATTTTTTTATAATCAAAGTACAGATGATTCCTCTCATTTGTGTGTTGTGGTCTATAGTCACCTCAACCACAACTCTCTAAAATAATCAGATGGTCAAAAACAGTCTAAAATGAGTCTGCTAGTGTGTGTTTATATAATTTTCTGCCCTCTGCTGCCACAGGTGGAGCAGGTGAGAAGTTGCTGATGCCTGGTACGGGCTTCCTGACAATAGGAGCAGCCAGCACCCTGGCCTTCTGTCAGGTACTGCGAGGGGAGTACCCTGAGGTTCCCTGCAAACTCAACCAGGTGAGACTTAAATGGGATTACACAGCGAGACTTCAATTGACAAAGCACCAAAGCCTCAGACCTGTTCATGTATTTAGTTCTCACCAGATTATCAAAGAAATCCTTCGGTTTTCTGTCAAGATCCTGACATTTTCCCCACAGTGCAGCCAGAGGCTTTAAAGAGGAAAATCAGTTCTCTTTTTCACATAATGCAAGTTGTAAAGGATTTCTTATCTGCTCTGTAAATTACATCCTTCACGGTTCCACTTCGACCTTTCATTCTCAACGTTGTTGTGCACACATAATTCCTGTGCCTTTGAGTTTTACCTCTGAATAAAGTGGTTTAGATAGTCTGGATAAAGTGTTGGTTTGATTACAACCTGTCTGATGGTCTGACTACTCATGTCATGTTGAAAAATATATTTTATAGATATCACTGTGTCCCCACATTTTAGCAGTTACTTTGGTGCTATACATCAGACTGGCATGTCATCAAGTCCCTAAGGCCACGCCCCCTTTAGGGGGAAAGACTCTGCTTTCACATAACGAGAATAACAGGAAAATGTAGAAAAGCTGTTGTATAGCAGGTTGTAAAACATGTAAATATACAAATCCAGATCTGATTTTAGGCATATAAGATTCCTGAATATTCACTTTCTGTGTGGTAAATAGCAAAATGACAAGGTGACAGTTACTAATGACAATAGCTGGCTGGAGTGGGAGTACAGTCATACATATAGCAGCATCCAGCTAATTCTCAACCTAGCATGTTAAACAGTTGGCAATTTACAAACAACACTTAGCCTAACAATACCTGGTAATTCAATGAAATATATAGATAGCTGTCCAGATAAGTAATATCTTACCATTGTGCTGGGTCGTTGATCCACTTGGACAGGAGCATGACAGCTGACCGATCTGATCAACCTTAATAAGGTAACGCAAACGCTCAGGTTCAGGCAAGGTCGCAAAATAATTATTAGACATAAAACAAAGGTTTGGTTAAACTAAATGAATGCATACAAATCTTTGATTTTCTATCCCCCCCAAAAGGGGTGTGGCCATGACGTTTTACGATGTACCTGTATCTGCTGGGATGATGTGTTGCAAGCGATGAAAACTACGAAAGTGAAAAATAAGACTCAAGTTACAATAAACCTGAACGCTTTAAGTTTAAACAGCTTGTGCGAACATCACAGTTAAAACCTTTTCTGTGCAGAGGTCAGACTTACACAGTGACAGTCAGCAGATGACCTGATAAACTTTCCTGCCTCTCTAACCTTCTCTTGTATGTATCCCATCCCCTCTCTGTATCTCTGTCTTCCTTTGTTGAATGGTTGTGGCAGGTGAAGATTGACACAGGTGTAGCCACTCCAGAGCGCATGGCACCTGGTTACCTGAACCACTTGGACCTGGGCGAGGCTGTCGCCACCCTTGTGGAACGACGAAAAACTTCCCACACTGTCTTCACCATCAACTGCCCCGCAGACTTAAAAACTGTCCTTCTGGAGAGGAACCTTTAGACCTGGAAACCCTTCCTCCAGCCCTGCCTTGTTGTCACAGGGACATATCTACACTTCTTCTGTTCCTAATGTTAATGAACTCTCCAGAAACACAGTGTCTTTGGTTCGTCGGTTTTCTTCTCCCATAACTCCGAACCCCATCCATGCACAACTGTATGTGAATTGTCTGTTGATTCCACTAGCACTGTATATTCTGCTGCCTGTTCTCAGATTGATAGAAACTGGCTTCTCTGCATGTGCTGTTGTGTGATATATATGGGGAAAAAAAACGCACAGGGTTTGAAATACTCGCTCACTTCTCATTGCTGCCTGCTTCTGTACAAACGTTATCGCACACACAGTTCTGTTCTGTCTTACATCGTGGGAAGTCATAATACCCAAAATAACCTCTGTGATTTCTCCATGCTAAATATACATATAAAATTAACTTCTTAAGGCCAAAACCGAGCAGGTGAAGACTGATGGACAATTTAACAACTCAAAAAAGAGGAGGGTGGTTGGTTGTAGATTATCTGATCGTATGTATCTATAAATCTGGAATTAAAGATACCCTGTGGAGCAATGGAGTAGTGTCTTGATAAGCGAATCCCCATTTTGGTCTTTATTAGCACTATGGAGGCACATGCGAGCTTTGTGCTGTTCCACCGATTGACAGTTGGTAGCGGTATCTGCCAAAAAATTTACCAATGAAAGAGGAAGCTAGCATAATATGCTGTATATAAATTATGTAGGTTTTTAAGACTTTGACAAAAATCGACGTGAAGTGTTTAATGTCGTTGAAAGCACTGAATATAAGTTTAACTGTGTTTACAAGGCAACTCCATAGGGTATCTTTAACATCTTGATATAAAGTGCACATGGTTGAAGAGTGGAGGCTATATAGCTCTTACACTATGACCAATGACCTGAAATGTTAAGGACTTAGAGATACTGGAGATGATTAGATGTTAGATGATTTAAGCACTTTGTATGATGCATACGTACCCCTTACAGATGGAAACCATGGCTTTGAATAGTAAGACTCATTGGTATGGCATGAAGAACAAACCACCTGAACCTGACTGATTATGGATGCACAGCATGGCTTGGCCCATTTTAACCTCTTTGTAGAGCTTTGATTAGGTAAAAATGGAAGCTTCAATATCCAATGTTTTGCATTCAAATGCCAATAAAGGACATATGTTCTACATTATTGATCCTGTGTGTTCATTGCAGTATTTATGTCTGAAAACTGTCTTTTTAGTATTGTTAAGGACACTTTATAGGGGACATTGCAGCACTGTAACAAAATTAATGCAATTAACTGAGCAAGTAGGTTGATCTTCGGGCGGGGCGGGTTTGATATATTTATATCCCCCTTGCGTGACTCTCTGTCCCCGATAGACCCATTTATCTTCCACCCGTTATTTGGGGCAGCATGTCCCTTAGATAAACTGAACACAAGTTTAGAGGCCACGGCGGACTGCAGTATCAGGTCAAAGGGGGCATTGTTGTCTTGTATCCCAGCCTGTTAACACATGCATGTTACCACAACAAGAACGCCATGCAAAAAAAGATGCCTGTACTTTGGAAGAGGATAGTAAGACAAGAACTGGACAAGAACGCAGAGTGGGGAAAGCAAGAGTAATAGTAGTTGGGGGTTGAGGGGGCGGTGTGTCTTCTTGTTTTGAAATTGTCGGCTGACAGCTCAATTAGGCCAAATTATAATTAAACTGCAAGGGAGAACCCACTGGGCCCCACTTTCTCTTCCTCTTCATCTCCTCCTCTTTCTCTCGGAAACAGTCATACGCGTCCACACAAACAACCATGTTCACCCTCTGACGATGACTCATCTCATTCTGATAAGAATAATAAACTGCCTTTTGTTTTGGATGGAACGAGGGGCCACGGTCATCTAAAGGAGACTCGACAGACTGAGGATCACTCACAAAGGATATGTGAGTGAACAGATCAAATGAAATGAGAGAAAGTTGGGGGAACCGTTGCTGTAGAAACTGCACTGGAGATGAACTGGAGAACACAATATCTGAGGAAATGAATGTGTGAATGCTGGATGGTAGCTGGCTTAACTTTGTATGAAGAAGAGGGAGTATGAAGAGTTGTAAAAGGGTCTAATTATCATGTATTGGATTAAACACTGAATACAACTCAATGTATGAAGTACAGTACTGTGCAAAAGGTGTATGAAAAATGCTGTCAAGTAAGAATTATTTTAAAAATAGACAAGTAAGTACACTTGCATAAGGCCAAGGATCTTGTAAGCATATTGTCAGGTGTATGATTAAACAATTTACCAAACAGGTGATTATTAGTTCCTTCAAAATTAATAAATTTTTCACCAAATCCATCTGGTTTTATATTGCTTCCCCTTCTTCTAGCAAGCTGGGTCACAACACATGTCAATGTATTCATGCATTTCCAAAAAGTATGAATGGGAATTAAAGTTCTAGCTGAAAGTATGAATGAGTGGAAGGCATGAAACATTCCATCCATATTTTATTTAAATTCCCACAAAACCATGAACATTTTGGAATATATTAAAGGTGTAAACAATAAAAGTAATAGCCGGGATGTCCTAATTGAGCTGAATGTTTTTATGTTTGAATGATGTTTCTATGTTAAAAAATGTGGAGCTGCCAAAAAAAAGAGGCTGAACAATAATAACGAGCTAGAAGAACAGGTTGTGAATACCTCCAGCAACACCAAAAAAGTGTTAGAAGTCGCTACAACTGTAGGGTTCCCCTGACTTTTCCTACAGTTTCAACAGCAGGTCAAAATTTTCACCTATCCAGTGAAATACCTCAACATCTACAAGATGGATTGCCACAAACCCAGACATCCATGGTTCCCCCGATGACGTATCCTACTGATTTTGGTGATCCCCTGACTTTTCTTCTAGCGCCACCATGAGACTGAAATGTCGTGACAACTCTTTGTCATGGAATTTGGTACAGACATCCAGGTCCAGGTCAACATAATAAGTTCTCCAATACTTTGGTTTATGACCAAATCCCTGTAAAAATAATGACATTTCCATCAGCCTCACCTGCTCAATAGCTAATGGTAGCACAAAGACGGTGAACATGGTACATACTCTACCTTCCAAACATCAGCATTGCCACTGTGAGCATGTAGCATTTAGCACAAAATCCAACTCTCTGTATTTGTTGACACTCAAGCCGTGTGGCGGGAACCTGAAATTAATTTTGGATGGATCCCATATTTTGATTTAGAATAAGAGTTTAAGCAGGACAAAGCAGCTATAGCTTGTAGGTAGAGCACCAGACCAAAAATGAAAACATCTGTGGCTCAATCGGCGGTCAATGTGTCATGTCATGTAAAGAGCTTTGAGTGGTCAGAAGACTAGAAAGATGCTATCCAAGTTCAGTCCATTAACCATAAGAGAAGTTATCAATAAGCTAGGGTAAGTGGGGTAATAGCTCAGAGTGAATGCTTTTATTTTGACAAAGTAACTGAATAAAGTGTAAGTGCAAAGGGATGGAGACGTCTTTGTTTCAGCCCTGCCCCTTTACCTGATGCTACAACAGATTACTGTTAGAGCCCAGAGATGATGGAAACGATGGAGGAAGAGCAGTTCAACAGTTGAGAGCAGGGTGTAAAATTGCCCCTCTGCTTTTGATTAAAAACTGGAGTGGGTGAGATGAGAGGGATTAAAATGTTAAACCAAATGGAAAAACGAGCTGTGATCTTGGCAGTGTGGCGCTCTGCCTTTCGTGAGAGAGCAGCGAGACCTCACCAAAGCAGTGTTGAAGCTTTCCGTTTCTGAAAACCCAACACACCACATACTGACTCGCCCGGCGACACCGCAAGAATTCGTCAGACAGACTGACTGACAAACGGTAGTTTAGTTAGAGAGGCAGGGCAGCTATGAATGCAGGAGATTGTGTGTGTGTGTGTGTGTGTGTGTGTGTGTGTGTGGGGGGGGGGTCCATAGTGAGATAACATCTTTCCCTAGTCTGTTGTGTCACAAGGAGGAGGAAAAAGTGGACAGAGGGATGAACAGCCCATAAATGCTGCATCTACTCAATAACAGCTGTCTGCAGGCTTGTTGCTTTGGAAATGATTGATAGAGGCTCACACTCCAGAGGCCTGTGTCATATCAGCAGCCAGTTTTATGGTCAGGGAGGCACAGAGTCAAAACTCTCAAGTCACGCTATCTCCGCAAGGGTGTGTCCCACTGTGCTAACAGGACACACAGCCACTGACAGCGTAGTAAAACACACTCGTAAACACAGATGTATGCCAGCATGTCACACACAGTAATTCAATTATAAACCAATTGGTTCAAAACGCGGTTTTGCAAAGTGGTTTAGGGCCAAAGTGTGACAACAGGGCGAGAGAACATTTTACCACAGTTGCCATGTTCAGAGGAGCACTTGTTTCTTTCACTATGATGCACATTTCTATCAGGACAGAGTAAAAAGTAAAAAATTGTTGTTTAAATTAAAGTAAAATAACTGATATAGTCCAAAATAGACAGCATGACCGTTGAAGACTTGAGGTGTAGGATCTTAAGAACAGTAGATGTGAAATATGAAGTCTTTTTAGAGTCCCTTACTTTTATTAACTTGACCTCTTTGGTTAGATCCCCCCTAGTTTTTGACTTTGAATTCTTTTATGATTTGTTCTACAGTTCTAAAATATTCAATTCAATTCAATTCAATTTTATTTATATAGCGCCAAATCACAACAACAGTTATCTCACAGCGCTTTTCATAAAAGAGCAGGTCTAGACCGTACTCTGTCAATATGGATCCATGTACACCAGAAGTATTCAAAAGTTCAGTTGTATGTCATTTCAGATATCCCGCTTGTAATGTTGAGTACAGTCAAAACTAAATGTTGCTTGATTTCCAGATTAAGTGAACACTCAAGAGGACCAGAGCTGTGTATGAACACTGAACATCATATAATAAACTAACTGATTTTACGAAACGTCCTGTTGAAATGGATTTAACAATGAACTAGTCTTGAAAATTATATTTATCTATCTCTTATCTAAACCATACGGTTACATCTCTTGACATGTTAATGTGCCATTTTGGGGCCTACATGGAACCCTCCATGTAGCTTTGGTCGGCTTCACTGGAACGCTGACTCACTGTCACACTACCATGACTTACTGGGCCACTTGAATAGAACAGTTGTAAATGTTTTTAGTAACACCTGTGCTTTTCTTACCATGACAAGTTAAAATATCTGCTGTGAAAAAGGACAACTGAGCGCTGCTATGTGTTGATGTTCTGTCTTACAAAGAGGCCTATGACATCACCAGCAATCATCTGGCACACGTGGTATTTATTGGGAGATCGTTTTCACGTTGACAAAAGATGTAGATTATTCATATTTATGTAACATTTAATCGTTATAGCAGTCGATGTGACATTTCTAGCGTCTAGCAGGTGGAACAGTGTCCGGTATATGGACTGAAGGAACAGTTTGACTTTTTGAGAGTTAGCAGAAAAGATCAATACCCTTCAAATCAAGCTACAGATCAGAAAATTTGTTCTCATGTCAGTCTGCTCAATAGGAAGCTAGAGCCAGCCGATGATTAGCTTAGCTTAGCATAAAGACTGGAAACAGCTCTGTCCAAAAGAATAGGCAGCTATCAACACCACTTTCTGAATAACACGTTAAATCTTATTTGTTTAGTTTGTACAAAAACCAAATGCTGACAACAGGACTCCACTTGCCACAGAGACATACAAACAAACAAGGTATAATGTGTTAATTAGTGAGAAGTTGGCAGGTAAATATTGTTGATGTATTATATATACATATATAGCTGGTTCCCCCTGCTTCTAGTATTTGCTTATATATATCTCATTATATTTAGTGCACAGACATGACAGTGGTATCGATGTTACTCTCAGCACAAAAGCAAATAAACACATTTTCTTTAACCTTTAACCACCTGCTTTTCTTTACGGACTGCTAGTTTTTTAAGGACTTAAAATTAAGATTAGGTTATGCTTGGGTTAAAAATGAACAAATATGTAGTTGTGATGTTTAAACAAGCTGTTGCTAAATATACAGCTAATATAACTGAAAGAGCAATGCACGCTGGTTGTTTAAACCTGAAGCAGGCGACAATGACCCCGCTGACCTGGAATGGACCCAAGGAACTCTGAAAGTGCAGTTCAGTTGGTACGGGGGCGACGAGGTAAGTGAACTGGAAAGGGACAAAAAGAACACAGCGAGACAGGAAAAGAACATTCATGGGAACGCGAGCAAGAGGAGGATGACATACTGGGTGGTGCCGTGGCTTCCGGTGGTGTTCTGACTGATTCAGAGTGGCATGTTGTTTTTTCTTCGGCTGCTATTCAGCCATGTGCCCATCACAGCCTCCTGCAACATCCTCACACAGACACCTTTCCAACTGACAGCCAAATAAAAAAAGGAAGACAAACATGTCACATCAGTTTCTGTTAGCTATGGGTGCCAAGAGGCAGGGACTGTTTTCTTCTTTTGAAAATTGTTCATCTCGGCTGTACATTTGGTGGGAAATTATTTTTTTCGGCACTGAATAAATTCTCTCAGCAAAGAGCAGACATCATATGTGATTTGTCAGTGGTTCATGTGCCACTAAAAATGATAAAGGATCTATTCCTATTGAAGGTGTCTGAAGCTATTGTTTCCCAAGTAGAAGATATTACATCTCAGGAAGGAAGATTCTTTATTATCATTTAAGAGACCCACACGCCTTTCACAGGAGACTTTTTGAATTGCAGGACATGGACATGCCAGCGAGCTAGCATACACATAAGAACCCTGGAACTGGACCTTTTTAATGCAGTCATCGTTAATGTTATCAATTACACCAATGCTTTTCCTGCATACATTGCAAATGTATGTTGTGAAAAAGGAGTATTCGTCTTCGTAGATGTGCCAGTATTTACTGTAAGGAAATGTGTTGGGATTCTCCCTCATAGACATTTGACTGACTTTTCAGTGGTAATCATATGCATAATGAATTCTCAACCTGCTCTTAAAAAGTTCTGCAGTTAATTCTTTAATACATCTTAGTTATGGCAAATGGTCTTTCTGACCTCTCAAAGCCACTACACCACATTCAGCCCTTTTACACACTGATGGAGAGCGGCTAAGGTGCCGCTGCCATCAAAAACAGGGATACATATTCATATACATTCACACGTTGATGGCAATTTGGGGTGTGACATGCAGACTTTGCGAGCCGGGATTGAACCACCGACCAACCTTCTGATAAATGGACGACCGCTTTAACCAGAGTCACAGAACACATTCAAAGAACACATTCCCAATTCACTGCCAGATTAAATGGTATAGGTTTTGTGTATTTTATTATTTTAAGTATAGCTGAATTTTCATTATGAAATTGTGGTAGTTACATTTAGGCCCAATCCCAACGTCCACCCCCACAGACTTTGAGGCGCGTTCCCGGTGAAAAGTGATCGTCCACCAAAAACTGATGTTTGGTAGGCCTATGTCTAATATCTTTGTTTATATTTTGAAAACTGACTGTAGCCTAATTAACATGACTTACTGCCAACTTAGATATAAAATGAAGACAATTCAGTAATAATCCTTATGACTCTGCATTATTTTACTTGCTGTGTAGGCCTACCAACCAATCCACTCTTTTTTACCTGTTAAAATACCTTTAAATGGCCAATACAACTCATAAAATGCAGTATTTCACTTGCCAGAAAATGATTGAAGCCTTTTTTTATTGACTGAAAGGTTATTTCTGCCCTGAAATTAGTTGATTTCATTCAGAAGAGTTATAGTTGACAGATTATAGCTCACCAATACCTTTTACCTCTTAAAATGTAAACTAGCGGTCAAGCCTGCACTTTTGCAAGTTTAGGTTTAAGGACGTGTTTCTTTAACAGTTCCAAATTAATTTTAAGCCAGCATTGAAGAGCCAAAAAACCAAACAACAGGACCAGACTTTGTGAGGCTGGAGTCAAATATTGAGTCACACACACACACTAAATGATTTAAACATTTCTCTCTTCTCTTTATTGACCCATCTCTCAAACACGCATTCATCTTCACATTCTCAACCTCTCACAGTAAAACAGTTTAATAACAAAATAACACATTCACATTCAGTTTTCAAAAGCGAGGCAAAATGTACAATAACTCATTTACATGTATGTAGTGGCTTAATCCACTCTGCAAATATCACAGCATCCTGCCATTACAAACATTTATTACATAGACAAATGTGGTTTTGGTGTTAATGTCACTTTCAATGTAGTAGTAACAAACGCAAACATCTTTTCACATCTTTTGGACCCATACAAAAAATAAAAAATTAAATAGTAAATTCAAGCAAGCAAACACAATAAAATGTTTTCAGTCTATAAGTGACAATGGAGTCAGGTCTGCTTTAAGTGAGTCTTCAAACAATACTACAACAATACTTTTGCATATTCAGCCCATTTATAAATACATGAAGCATAATTGAAATCATTGCCAATCACCTACTGAGGCATACCATTGATATTTGAATGTGACCCCCAGACCCTTTCAGGTGTCTGCACTCTAATGCCTGAATGTATTTAAAACCAAACAGCTTGAAGGACTACATAGAAAAGCATTTTTAAAAATGTCAAATATCCTTCAAGTCAACATGACAATCACTTTACCACCATTCATCTCATATTTTTGCAGCTCCTCAAGATCTAACAGTGTATCCATTTCCAAATGAATAGGTTGGCATTTTCCTCTAATCCTATGGTTGTGAATTTGGGGCAACTGTCAATGGAAGCATTGGGAAATTGATGAAGAATAAAATAAACCGTTATAATGCTTTTAGCGTTCCCTTGGAGAGTTTGTTGACTTTGAACCTTGGCATTAAAACTGAATTTAAGGTAAAAAGATAGGCCACATCTCTGTGACTTTGCTTAC
Organism: Micropterus dolomieu; assembly: GCF_021292245.1. Lineage (NCBI taxonomy): Eukaryota > Metazoa > Chordata > Actinopteri > Centrarchiformes > Centrarchidae > Micropterus > Micropterus dolomieu. The sequence goes on along the minus strand of NC_060171.1, from coordinate 32,673,428 downwards.
AAATTGTCAAGCAACTCACAAATACACAAAACGTGGACCAACTAACAAAGTGCAACAGTATTACTATGTACAGTAAGTACTACCTAACCATATTCCTGTACACAGTGATTGTCAGAAGATGCTCCAAACTGGACTTTTCAGTCTACAGCAGTAAGTCTTATGCTCTTCCAGTGTCTCACATTGTTCCTGTTACATGGCATCTCTGACAATCGCCGTCTCAGTCACGTAGGAAAGTCTCTTTCAAAATAGATCTAGTATCTGGACTCGAGCCATCATCCAGTGTAGCTCCACCCCCGAATGCTTTAACACCCATAGAGCATAAATTAATATTTTTCATTCATATTCTGTAGATGGATTTTTACCACCACTTAACATATGAACACAAAAACATGCACAGGCTGATGTTTTTTTGTAAGACAAAATGCCACAGGATACATGGATTAAAAAGTGCAATGCAAGGGAAAAAACATCTTCAGATTGGGACATACATTTCCTCATTAGTAAACCCTATTGCAGGTTTTCCCTCTGTAAGCATTCATTTAATCTGTGGCATCACATCCAGAGGTTCCCCAAGACAACTCAAACCTCAACCACAGTCCTTTTAACAATCTAGTGCTAGTTAATGCAGCAATGTTTTACAGCTTGAACATCCTTAGGAGGTCCCAGCAGAGCCAAGTTTGACCCCGATCAGGGTCTGACTAGTTAGAATAAAGTCATAGGCACTGGTTTAGTCCTCTGTTGAAAACCGAGCAAAAAGAAGTCCTTCTGTTAAATGTACAATATGTCTGCATGTGTACAAGATAGCATACGTCTGCACAACTAGCAGGGAGCGGCAGGTTCAGCTGTTGACTGTAGCGCTGCAGGGAAGGTGGGATGAAGGTCTTGTGACTGCAGGAGCCTACAACACAAAACGGAATATATTAACCACTGCACTGGTAATACACTTGAAAAAATATATGATATTCAGGGGTGAATTGTTAAAAGGATTCTATATTGAATGAATACTACGACAAAAGGATTTGAGCGACTCTGACAAGAGCCTAATTGTGATGGATACACAACTGGGTCAGAGCATCTCCAAAACTGCAGCTCTTGTGGGGTGTTCACGGTCTGCAGTGGTCTAAGGAAAGAAAAGCAGCAACAGTGTCAGGAGCGGCCAAGGCTCACTGATGCATGTGGGGAGGGAAGGATGAGGTGAGCATCAGAACTGGACGACGGTCTGATGAATCACTGGGTGGGTGTGCGTAGCTTACCTGGGGAACACATGGCACCAGAATGCACTACGGGAAGAAGGCAAGCCAGCGGAGGCAGTGTGATGGGAAACCTTGGGCCCTGCCGTTCATGTGGATGTTTGTCTACAAGTAACACCCACCTAAACATTGTTGCAGACATGTACACCCTTTCATGGAAACCGTATTCCCTGATGGCAGTGGCCTCTTTCAGCAGGATAATGCTTCCTGCCACAAAGCAACAATGGTTCAGGAATGGTTTGAGGAACACAACGAGTTCAAGGTGTTGACTTGGCTTCTAAATTCCCCAGATCTCAATCCAATCCAGCATCTGTGGGATGTGCTGGACAAATAAGTCCTCTTACAAATTATTCTGATGGCAAAATAATGCAACATAAAAAGTTTCAATCCTGAAAATCTGCAGAACAAAAACTGTATTCAGGATTCTTCAGCATCATTACCAATTACTGAGTACGTTTTTTCCTTTAATTTATCACCCATCTGTATATATTCTGTTCAAACGTGAAATATGAAATCATAATTAAGGGCTGTTTTTGTTTGCCTTAAAGTACTGCGTATGACTTATGACAGCTTTAATAGTTATGAATGTGGTCAAAATTAAGGATGCACCAATCCAATACTGATAAAGTTGTGTGCCTTCCACAGTAGCATCACTAATTGTGCTTTCAGAGCAAAAGCGAAGCAAGCGTTTGGGGCGGTGAGTTTACATACAAAGTCAATGCAAAGACGCGTAGAGCTGCAATTTCCTGTCGCGCGGCGCGAAGGGGGCGGTGCCGGCAAGGAATTTCGCATGACACTGAATCGCGATAGCCTATCAGCGTTGCGATTGTCTGTACGTCACCGACAGCTTCAGAGCGTTGTGTGGAGAGGGCCAGGCAGAGTGGCCGACTGAAAATCTGCAGGCCGGCTGAGAGCTGCTAAACTTGGGCTAGAGGAGCAGGGAGCAGCGCTCCAGCTTTCGGACAAATAAACACCTGTAGTCGGACTGGATTCTGCTCTGACAACTACGCAGTTTGCTTGCGGGAGGAGCTCGGACTAAACTGCTTTTATTAAATTAGCTTTTTACTTTAGTTTTTAGGATTACAACGTTGATTTATCTTAACTGGAGCTTATCAGCAGCTAGCTTCCGTGCACATCCGGTTTCAGTGTTGTTGTTAGCGTCGTTAGCTCTGTCGGACTACGACTTCATATTTATATAAAAAAAAAAATTAAAAAAAAATTTAAAAAAACTGATAAAACTCGACAGCGAGGAGGTTGAACTACCTGGAGAGTTCAGAAAATGTGTGTCTGTAACTTTATTCCAGCTATCGTACTTAACTGTGACCAAGTTAGCATAGCATAGCCCTGATCGATCCGAACTCCATTCAGAAAAACATTTTAGAAGTTGTTATCCTGCTGTCTTGCTGACAGACCTGACGAAGCATGAATTCATATGTTTAACAAATCTGTATCATATTGTAGTTTTTCAGCATCAGTTTGATCCGTTTATTGCTATTTAATCACAGCAAAATGTTTACTTTGGGTTCATACAGCTGTGAGTTGTGTTTATTCGCGTTGTGTGTGAACACTCCAGGGACGTCCAGCGATAAAAGCGCTGCGTGGATTAGATTCGCATTTGGTCTGAATGCACAGTAAGGCCCCGTGTCCACCAAAGCGTTTTTTTTCCTGATGCCACCGTCTTTTTTCAATTAATTGCAATGGGAGCAGCGCGTTTTTACAAGCTAGTAAAAACACCAGCAGCGTGACGAGGCACTGAGCATTTTATCCGCGCTGGGCTCTGTGCGTTTTTTTTCCCCCCGGTCGCTGAGAGTTGAAAAATGTTCAACTTTGGGGAAAACCCTGCGCTCGTCACGGTCACTTTTTACCCAGCCATCCAATTACAGTGCGGGAGGGGCAGGACACACCGAGCTCATCCGATCTTGAACGAAACGATGAGTCTACTCGTCAAGGTGTTTCCTTGCCCGCAAAATCTCATGAACCCACGTACTCATGTTTCAACCTTCTCTTCATGCAGAGCAAGGGCCAGAGCAAGCACTTTGTGGTGACATTTTTACATTCAGTAAAATTAGCCTAAGTAGGCTACCCTACTTGCAGCACATCACCTTCACGGAAATTATGCATCATCACAACCACAGTGTCTCGAGAAAAAAAAAAAAAAACAGTGCGCCTCCAAAACGCACCCTAGCGCTCCCAGCTAGGCGTTTTCAGAAGAGCAGGTGACATTTTCAGCTGGTAAAAAACGCTTTGGTGGACATGGGCCCTAAGTGAAGCTCTCCAGAAGTGAATGTAATGTGACTGCTGTTTGGTTACTCTACTTGTATGTGTATGTTATGTATGCTTAAGGCTCTGTACACACTGAAGCCAAATTTCCCATGAGGGATAATAAAGACTATCTAATCCAATATCTGCTTGATACTGTCTGAAATAGCTGGATGGCTTATCGGTGACAAGTCAATTCAATTATGCAAGTACTACGCAATGCATCAGCAGCACGCCGGTAGACCTGAACATTTTGCTAGGAGAGCTAACATAGCATGGAGCTAAAAACAAAGGGTCAGCAGTTTGGAGGCATTTCATGTTTGATCAGGCCTGATGTTGCCTTACACATAAAGATTCCCAGTCTCTTCCTCACAGTGAGGAATACAACTTATTCATTTTACACTGGAACTTTAGGATCGATACTCTCCATCGGCAGATCCCCGAAGCCCAGGTACCAGTATCGGGACTAAAAAAAAGCCAGATTGGTGCATCCCTACACAAAATCTATTCTGTGTAAGAGAGAAGACATGTGAAGTCATACATATTGTATAAACCAGACATTTAAAACTATCCAACTCCTCCAATATGAAATACTTAGAATGCTTCCCCTTCTCAGTCTCGCCACCCGGCAGATGAGTGACAGCTGTGTGGACCACAGCGGTCTGCAAAGTTAAATATCTGGCTGTAGTGGAATCATTGTGTCACTGGGAGTTTTAGTGAATGCCAGTTGAGGATGTCACATTTTATAACAAGCAGTGTCATCACACCCCATCCTGCTGACTAGCAGTGTGGAAACATCACCTTGGGTAACAAACAAGCCGTTCATCAGCACTCACCCCCCCTCAGCGCAGTGCATCATTCAGTCTACAATCACTCTGTCCATCAATTTTAATAATAATTTTTGGAATATAAGTTTTCATCACCAAGTTAAAACATGACATTATTTTTCATCCTGTTTTCATGATAAGCCCATTACATACCCTTTCAGCTTATTTTACAAAAAAGGTTGACTAAATCAACTTTCTTTTACCTTTATTAAATGAGCTTGCCTGCAGAAAGGTGAGCTCCTCCTGTGTGCAACGACTCAACATAGGCCAATGCACTCTGCATGGAGGTCAGACAGTAGCCTTCCTCTCCTATCAAATAGCTGAAAAAGAGAAGGAAATGTTAGCTGTTAGCTGACGTCCGTAAAAGTGATAAATCTGGTTTCTTCCATTTACTTTTGACGTCAAAGAAAACTGTTAAAGTGAAATAGGGACACAGAGAACTTAATTCTGACAGATCTGAACACAACCAGGCGTGACCAGAAAATCCCCAACATCCAAGCACAGATTAGAGCCCCAATTTATTTATTTTTACTGTAATCACCACATCTTCCCATAGTGAGTAAAAAGGACAAAAGGTAGCTGCATAACATTGAACACTAGAGAGGCACCAAAATGAAAATTCTTGGCCGAAGCCGAATATAAATGAAAAGTTTGCCAAAAACCCATTTATTTTTGCGTTTACCATTGCATTAAATAAATAGTCAAAATATGCTTTTTACACAGCGTTTCCCACAGGGTTTGGAGAGACTATAGCGGGTGGGTCCCAGGCCCTACACATGCGCACTGACCTTGAGGGTTAGGGTTACAATTCTGGATTTATTCACGCACTTTTTATTAACAGCATGAGACGTTGAAATGTATATTGTAACAGGCTGTATATATTAACTCATTGGGAGAAAACTGGTAGTTCTATGTAAACTCAGACGTTGAGCACCCCCATATCGCAAAAATGCCATGATCCTTGTTTCGCTGCGAAGCTTCGACCGTGAGATTGACAGTCAAATCAGGCTCCACCCCTTGAAGCATCGAATCTTTGATTATTTGGGGTCAGCCCTGGCGTAGACTTGACGCAGAAGTATAAATTGGCCTTTAGGGATCAAAACATGTGTTTGATAACACAAAAGCAAAAAGGGAACAAAGAAAACAGTCTGCTCTCAGTGGCAAGTTTAGATCCATATTCAGGAAGAACTAAATCAGTGCTGAAAGGGTTAGGACCGCTTGTGCAGCTGTGGAATGGCCGAGAAGCTCTGTGTCCGCAGTGACAACATGGCCGCACCTCTGGGGTTTCCCTCCACTTCCATGAGGGCTCAGCCAATGGAAACACAGTTTTTGGTTTCAACTTCAGTCACAATGAATCAGTGCCTGAATAAATGGACACAGGATTTTGATGCTGTTTTTTTGTCTCAGGCCTGTTCTTTGTGTGAAAGCCACATTGTAGCTTTTATTTTCCATGCAGGACCCTCTTTATTTGATCTCATATGGTCTGGTCCCCAAAAAAAAAAAAAAAAAAAAAAAAAAAAAATGGGAAAAGGTCCAACTTCTTTATTTAAAATACAGACAATAGTTTGTTTTGCTGCCCAGAGAAATCTCTGACCTTTAGTATCAAACCTCACTTGCTATCAAGAGATTAACGAGATAACGTGTTAACGTGCCCAGCCCTATAAAATAATTATTTAACTATAGCAAGTTTTGTTTAAGCTTTTGGGCCATTATCTATAGCAATAATAAATGGTCCAAAATTATGCAAAAACTGCATAGTGTTAAGTCTCGATTCCACCTCTCCCTTCACTTGAACCCTTCCTACCCACTGAACTACATAAACATGGAGTGGGACTTTATTTGCATTTTTATAGAGAAGAAAAACCGAATCCCAAATATCCTGACATTCCCTGACTGCTGCCAATCTAACCAGCTGCCTTTTATAACCCACTGTTTTTATGGCTGTGAGTAGACCTCTTAGGTGTGGTCTGAACTCACACGCAACAACACTCAGTATGATGCAGTATCTCAACTAAAGCCCAGCAGCCTCCCCCAACTGTCTCCCATGACAGCTTAGCTTGGTATTTGTGTTGCGGTTATGGCTTATGCTTACAATACTATTTTAAGACAGTTTACACCTGTTGACATCAGAAGAGTGTTAGATGGTTTTCTGATTAAAATTTATTTTTTGTTCTGCTTATGGTATTTAACAACTCCAGAAAAAAGGGGGGGAAAAAAACAACAACTATTTACACCTCCCTTTACTGAAAAGAAGCAGGGAGAAGAAAAATCTTATTTTGGCTGCCCCTTGCTCAAAACATATACTGTATAAAAAATACAAAGAAATGGTCTGTCCATAACAGTTACTTAACAACCAATACTTAGTTACATGAGAAACAAAAAAAAAAAAAAAAAAAAAAACACCCACTCACTAAGTGGGTCATCTAAGTATATAGATATAGTGGGTCATCTAAGTATATAGAAAGAACTCCATCCGTCTTCTGTATTTAGACTTTCGAGAACCGTTCATCCAATTGACTTCACATGGTGTTCCCTTGGGTCCTCAACAATACAACCAGAAGTGTCGAGTGCAAGCTCTTGAGATCTATATTGATATGTGTTGAGAGGGGCTAATGTTAACAGTTACACCACACAGCATCTGACTCTTACTCAAAAGAAAGAGCCCGGAGATGTTACATTGTAGCAAAGTCACTGTACAGCTTACAACAGATAAAGAAACAGAGGCCGGAGATACCGGAGCTGTCACACTAAAGCAAAGCAAAGTATGTTTGCCATTTTGTTTTCCTATTCTCAAACATTTCAAACATCAACAATGTAACTTCAATGCATAAGATGATGCATCCCCATCAAACCAAGCAACAGGGAATCATTTACAGTTATTTTACATTTTTAAGGAGTGTGGTTAATAAAATTTTAACAATTCAATAGGAAAATATTACAAATTGAATTAACATGAATTATATGAATCCTGCAAATATGCATATTGAAATATTAAAAGTGCAATTATTTATTGGTACAATTTACAATAAATGTATTGCAACAGTAGGAAATTAAAATACTACAATACTATTTAATAAGGGATAATTCACATGAATGCATTGTTGCAATACATATATAGTGAAGGATCCTCTATTATACAGATTAGGCTACTTGACAGCCTCCATATGCTGCTGAACACTAGGGCTGCAACGATTAGTCGATGTAATTGACGACGTTGACTATAAAAATTCACAATCGTGAAATTTCATTGTCGACGCATTGTTACATAGATGCCGTTTATGGGAGGGACAGAGAGTAATCTTCATATTAGAAATAAACAACTAGAAATGTTCCTAAGTGTAATGCACAACAGGAAGTGCTGGGGGCAGTATCACTTCCACTGTCTGCCATGACTATAAGACTACTCACAAAGAAGAAGCATTCATGCGAGAAGAGGAAAGTACTGGAGAAAGAGGCGAACAGCATAACGGCTTTCGTTTTTACACGGTTTGTACGCTATTTAATTACTAAATATACTTTTGAGTGGTTTTGAGGAGAGAAATCAACTGTGTAGAATTTGAATATTGGCAGTTTTACCAAAGTTGATGGCAAATTGAAAATGTGCTCAAACGTTTTCAGGCTTGAGAAGCTACACAAGTGCCCGCGAGGTTAGTGGTGCCAGACGGCCGGCCAGTCACGCCCACAGAGCGCCCTGGTCCCAGTTATTCAGACCACTGCAGCAGCAACAACAGAGCTGCAGAGAGAGGAAAGGCAGTGTTTCCTATAAGTTCATTCATTTGTGGTGGCCTGCCACAATAAACGCTAACCGCCACATACTGACTGTGTGTTTTTTTATTTTACTTTACTAGGCCAATTTAAAATGTTATTTGACTGCAGATCTGCGCCGTAGTGCATTTGCGCAGCATATCCTCTCGCTCGTCTCTCATAAACACCGCAGGACAAATCTGTCCAACACAACGCTGGCAATGTTGGAGACCCAGCTTTAAAAAAGTTATTAGTAATGAGTAATGGTTTAAAGTACATCAAGGAACATCTGGTTCATGATGTAGCCTACAGAACATTCTCCACTGAGTTATAGCCTAAAACCTATAAGCACTTTTGAAAAATAAACTATAGATGTAGTATAAAAGGTGGCTGTTCTAAGGTGCTTTGTTCTAAATAGACATTACACTATTAGTGTACAGTTGTGGTTATAGTACTTTTATTTTATATAGTTCCAAAGCAAAAATCTTTGTTAAACAGTTAAGTTTGTATAAATCAGTGAATTATAGGAGTAGCCTACGCTACTAATCAAATAAATAATTAACAAAACAGTCAGTAGTTGCAGCCATACTGAACACACAGGATAAGTGAATTTGACAGAGGCTACTCTCACGTAGGCAGCGCTCCTTGTTTTCAAAGATTTTTTGAACGTAATATCTGACTCCGCCCACACAGCCATGAAATCTGCAAAGGCAGCACACTTTTTCTGTTTGTTTGGCTTAAGTGGTTTTGGCAAAATGCTGGAAAATCAATTTTTATATCATATATCATCAAAAAGTTGATTTATTTCAGTAATTCCCTTCAAAAAGTGAAACGTGGATATTATATTCATTCATTACACACAGACTGATATATTTCAAATGTTTATTTCATTTAATTGTGAGGATTAAAACTGACAACTAATGAAAATCTCAAATTCAGTATCTCCGAAAATTAGATTACTTAAGACCAATGCAAAAAAAAGGATTTTTAGAAATGTTGGCCATCTTAAAAGTATGAACACGAAAAGTATGAGTATGTACAGCACTCAATACTTAGTTGGGGCACTGCTCAGGTGTTATGAGAGCCCAGGTTGCTCTGATAGTGGCCTTCAACTCTTCTGCATTGTTGGGTCTGGCGTATCGCATCTTCCTCTTCACAATACCCCATAGTTTTTCTATAGGGTTGAAGTCAGGCGAGTTTGCGGGCCAATTAAGAACAGGGATACCATGGTCCTTAAACCAGGTACTGGTAGCTTTGGCACTGTGTGCAGGTGCCAAGTCCGGTTGGAAAATGAAATCTGCATCTCCATAAAGTTGGTTACTTCCTGGTAGACGGCTGCGTTGACCTTGGACCTCAGAAAACACAGTGGACCAACACCAGCAGATGACATGGCAGCCCAAACCATCACTGACTGTAGAAAATTTACACTGGACTTCAAGCAACGTGGATTCTGTGCCTCTCCTCTCTTCCTCCAGACTCTGGGACCTTGATTTCCAAAGGAAATGCAAAATTTACTTTCATCAGAGAACATAACTGTGGACCACTCAGCAGCAGTCCAGTCCTTTTTGTCTTTAGCCCAGGCGAGACGCTTCTGACGCTGTGTCTTGAGACAGAGTGGCTTGACACAAGGAATGCGACAGCTGAAACCCATGTCTTGCATACGTCTGTGCGTGGTGGTTCTTGAAGCACTGACTCCTGCTGCAGTCCACTCTTTGTGAATCTCCCCCACATTTTTGAATGGGTTTTGTTTCACAATCCTCTCCAGGGTGCGGTTATCCCTACTGCTTGTACACTTTTTTCTACCACATCTTTTCCTTCCCTTCGCCTCTCTATTAATGTGCTTGGACACAGAGCTCTGTGAACAGCCAGCCTCTTTAGCAATGACCTTTTGTGTCTTGCCCTCCTTGTGCAAGGCGTCAATGGTCGTCTTTTGGACAGCTGTCAAGTCAGCAGTCTTCCCCATGATTGTGTAGCCTACAGAACTAGACTGAGAGACCATTTAAAGGCCTTTGCAGGTGTTTTGAGTTAATTAGCTGATTAGAGTGTGGCACCAGGTGTCTTTAATATTGAACATTTTCACAATATTCTAATTTTCTGAGATACTGATTTTGGGGTTCTCATTAGTTGTCAGTTATAATCATCAAAATTAAAAAGGAATGAACACTTGAAATATATCAGTCTGTGTGGAATGAATGTATACATTATACAGGTTTCACTTATTTCAGTTATTCCATTCAAAAAAAATCTTTTTGATGATATTCTAATTATATGACCAGTACCTGTATATATTTTCAAAGCTACAGACTTTTGAAAGAAGTGAAATTATTTCTCATTTTATGGCTACAGCTGTCTCTCAGAATGGCATGATTACGGTTGTCGCGGTGAAGTAATTTCCACCGCGGCAATATGTTGGGGCTCAACAGCGCGGTATTATCACATCTTTCATCAATGAGGTTATTTGGTGCCATAACATTATAGCAGAGTAGAGTATCTGTCACCTCACTGCACAGCGAGCCGCTAACAGCAGCTTTATGGTCTGAGCAAGCTAGCTGCTGCAGGCATCTGACACACTGCGCTTGTTAGTTAGTGAGCTTCAAATGTGGCTTACTGTCCAAAGTTTCTCTGGACTGTCCCTCAGGATCACAACGTTAGTCCAACATCGCCTAGCCTGATAGCCACATTAGCTGCGCAATATGCTAACGCCAAGTTAGCTAACCTAAATAAACAGTAAAACCCCACAAAACACGGCCACACTTACAGCTTCAGAGTTTGAAGTCAGGTCACGACCGCACAAGGCGATCCATCCTTGAACCGTTAGAGCTCGTTATGGTTGTGGAACTTTTGAAGCACTCATTTATTTAACGCGCCCTGAAGTGTAAAGTCCAATGAACATTGCGGTTGTTGCGGTGATTGCCATCCTCCACGGTAGGCTTGACCAATAGTATTTCAATTTTGCGGTTATCGCGACAGCCGTAGGTGTGACACTGACCACAAACCACATGTAAAGCAGGTATTGATTTTCCTTTTAGACAACACAGCAAAAGACTTGATGTGGTGAGTTTACTGACATGGAGTTCAACTCCCTGTAGTGTGCTGCTTTAATGGGGCTAATCCTACAGTTCACATTTAAAACTCATGAAAATACACCAATTACAGATCAACTACGATCCATTACACCACACAAGCCATAATACAACATGTTTGCTTCTGCCGTTTTGTCCGAATCTGTTATTTAACTACTCCTCCTTGTTGATCAATCACCACCACATTTGATATAGAACAGAAAAATTACTTTTTAGGCTTTTTGATATTCCATACAGCTGGTGGCCCTCAAAGTTCACTTAAATGTTCTTCAACAATCCAGCTAGCCGCACTTTCAGGGGCACACGTTCTGAATGGGCACACCCCGATAACGCTGCTAGCCAAGCTATTGTTTTGAATAGCCTGTTTCGAATAGCCATTGCTCTAAACAGGCACTGCACTAGTGCACTATAATTCACCATCAACTAAGGAAACACATTACCTGACAACTTATTCTATCTTTATAAATTTTCTTAGGCTGAGAACCAGATAAATCTGTTGAGCTCATGTTTCATTTGCTCTGGCAGATACGTCTGGCCCCAATCCCATTCAGACAGATTTCCACTGGAAGTGATCCAATAGGGCCAATCACAAGAGTTTATCTAATATGGGGCAGGTTGGATAAGATGATGGACTGTAGCGTCACCGTTTCAGATTTGAAAAGTCAAATGTTTCACTGCTCTGGTTGATTGTAAGTCTGCATCTGTATCCAAAAACTTAGATGAAACTGTCAAACTAGGCAGTACTGAGATGAATCAAAACAAACTATTTAAACACATTTACCAAACCTTAGTCTTCATTAAAAAAAAATAAATAAATAATTATAATGAGTAGGATTTTAAAAAACAAAAACACTGTGCAGACTGATACAAAGATAATCCCTCTCAATAATCACTTAATGACCCCACTACTACTAAGTGTGTGGGAAACAAGATTTCTATCAGGTTAACTTTAGGCATGTTCACTCCAAGTACAAGGCCACCTGCAGACCTCTCGTGGTATTGTGCAAGTAGCCATTTCTTCAAAATGTTATGTGTATTTGGTTCAAACAAAGTGGATGGTCATTCACCATCTTTTTCCATCATGACGACTCACCCTTCATGAATGAATTCCTCCAAAGCAGCGCATTCAGACACCAGCTGGGGACACTGGCACCGCAAAGCCACAAAAGAGAGGATCGGCAACAGGTCATCTGCACCGCTGTTAGATGAAAGAAAGAAGGAGACGGTGAGATCAAAAGAGGAAAACAAAAGTAAATAAATAGAGCAGAAGGGTAAAAAAGTATTACATTTACATAGTATGATGGCATGTGGTCTCCAGGGGACTTACGGAAACTAAATCAAATGCAACTCTTAATGAGATGCGTGTTCATTGATGGAAATGATAAAGCTTTTTTTCGTCTCCATGAGATCTGTAGGGAGGACAAATTGCAGCCTGGGAGATGATGACAGCCTGATAGCATTCTGTGTGCAGACAGTGACCATTTGTTTATCAGGACTCACACGCAGGGCTAACTGCTTGCTTGCTAGTTTGCGTGAGAAGGTAGGTTGCTGGCCCTCGACTGACCCAGCTGCATGCAACTGGATACTCTCCTTCGGCAGGTTCTGGAAGGTGTGGACAGGCTCATGTAACCACAGAGCTGGACCTCACACACATACACACACGCAACCCTAAATTATAATCTTCTGAGTTCCCTACTGTAAACACACACACATTGATCGTCTCACACGAAAACTCGTGTCTCTGCATTCCCGTGGATACAAAGCATGCATAAATACTGATTTCAAGGTTAAGCTCCATTATAAGTCTGCGAATGATTAAATGCGAATGATTAGGTTAAAAACCCCAGCAGAAATGGGGGGGGGGGGGG
>NC_060171.1:32648789-32660297 GCF_021292245.1 Micropterus dolomieu | reverse complement strand
AAGTGTGTGGGAAACAAGATTTCTATCAGGTTAACTTTAGGCATGTTCACTCCAAGTACAAGGCCACCTGCAGACCTCTCGTGGTATTGTGCAAGTAGCCATTTCTTCAAAATGTTATGTGTATTTGGTTCAAACAAAGTGGATGGTCATTCACCATCTTTTTCCATCATGACGACTCACCCTTCATGAATGAATTCCTCCAAAGCAGCGCATTCAGACACCAGCTGGGGACACTGGCACCGCAAAGCCACAAAAGAGAGGATCGGCAACAGGTCATCTGCACCGCTGTTAGATGAAAGAAAGAAGGAGACGGTGAGATCAAAAGAGGAAAACAAAAGTAAATAAATAGAGCAGAAGGGTAAAAAAGTATTACATTTACATAGTATGATGGCATGTGGTCTCCAGGGGACTTACGGAAACTAAATCAAATGCAACTCTTAATGAGATGCGTGTTCATTGATGGAAATGATAAAGCTTTTTTTCGTCTCCATGAGATCTGTAGGGAGGACAAATTGCAGCCTGGGAGATGATGACAGCCTGATAGCATTCTGTGTGCAGACAGTGACCATTTGTTTATCAGGACTCACACGCAGGGCTAACTGCTTGCTTGCTAGTTTGCGTGAGAAGGTAGGTTGCTGGCCCTCGACTGACCCAGCTGCATGCAACTGGATACTCTCCTTCGGCAGGTTCTGGAAGGTGTGGACAGGCTCATGTAACCACAGAGCTGGACCTCACACACATACACACACGCAACCCTAAATTATAATCTTCTGAGTTCCCTACTGTAAACACACACACATTGATCGTCTCACACGAAAACTCGTGTCTCTGCATTCCCGTGGATACAAAGCATGCATAAATACTGATTTCAAGGTTAAGCTCCATTATAAGTCTGCGAATGATTAAATGCGAATGATTAGGTTAAAAACCCCAGCAGAAATGGGGGGGGGGGGGGCGACAATAGAAGAGAGAAAAGAAAGGGATCTGGACAAAGCATACAAGAGAACAAATGAGCTCCCAGTTGGTCAAGGACAAAGAACTGACAAAAATGGAAATGCTGTTCAATGAATAAACAAGGGCAATGAGTACAATAAGGTGTATTTGTTGTGTTTGAGTGTGAGACTAAATTAGAAACTCAGGTGTAGGGTGCTATAAGAAATAAGCAGAAACATTGACAGCTAAATATGCAATGTAAATATAAAATACACTTATTGCTGCTGAAATCCGATGATCTCGTCTGTCAGTAGAATACCGTGATTAGTTCTAAATCCATTTACAAAATCATTTATCGGTCAGACCTTAGTCAAAAATATCTTGTGTGGGTCACAGTGACGTTCAGAAAGCCAACCTGTATTTAGACAGACTAAGAAAAGCAGTCACATATGGGCCTGGCCTGAGCCACAACCAGGACAGAAAAAATAAATAAATAAATAAATAAAAAAATGTGAACACTGGCAGATTCAAGGCAGGAAAGTAAACAGTCCAAATTTACCCTCTTCAAGGAGGTTAGAATCAAATTTAGGTGCAAAATGTAAGTTCACTGCTGAATGAAAGTTTTATTGAATTACAGCTGCCAGTGGCCACCAGCTACATTATGACATTGTAAAAAATAATAATGGATCTGTGATGAGTCAGCAGTGCCAGAGGTCCCTTGGAGATGGTGGTTTTGATGCATATCTTGTTTTATTCTGATCAAGATGCAATGATGAATGAATACAGACTACATAATGAGATGTCAGACATTATTGCAGTCTTGGCTTCTAAAATATAAACAAAATTAAATAAATTAATCGATTCAGATCCTTCTGTGGTTTGGCCATATATTCGACTCATGTTTTCCACACAACGGAATCAGTTTTCATTTCTTGGAACTTCATCTTGTTACCAAGTTGTATATTTTTGTGTACTGAGACTATACACAAAAATCCTTCAATGTCACAACATTTTGGGGTAAAAGGCTTTGAGAATTGTGCCCGGTCAACTCTTCTACTCCACCGTCTCCAATCACTTCACATCCACTCCAATACAAGTAGACAGATATGGAGCAGGAGACATAGCCTCAGCAACAGAGGATTAGTGGACAAGAGTGTATGAAAAAAAGACTAGATATGAACTGTTTTTCCCCGGGCCAATCCCGATTATTAGAAACCAATTAGACTGATGGAACAGATATATACACATTTGCTGTAAAATTTTTAATCTTGGTGTCAAAATTTTGAATAACAAACTCCAACACAAAACTTTGTTGAAAATAACAAGATTAAAGTTAATTGTCATGTTTAATCTTTAGGAATAGTACATTTAATGAATTAGACATCCGTTATACCGTGTGCTGTGTGTGTGCGCGCTGTGTGTGCACTGCACTCTGCTTATTATATTTGCCCACACCAGGCACTTGTCCCTAAAAACAGATACTCAACAAAATGATAAACTCACTTTTGTTTTGCCCACAGTCGTCATGAGCTGACTCTAAGATCTAAGACTTTCTCTATGTAGACAAAAGGCCTGTTTCTCTCAAATATTGTTCACAAATCTGTCAAAATCTCTGTTAGTGAGCACTTCTCCTTTGCCGAGATTATACAGCTCTGGTGGACATTCCTTCAGTCAGCATGCCAATTGCACGCTCCCTAAAAACTTGCAACATCTGTGGCATTGTGTTGTGTGACGGAACTGCCCATTTTCGAGGGGCCTTTTATTGTGGCCAGCCTAAGGCACACCTGTGCATTACCCATGCTGTCTGATCAGCATCTTGATATGCCACACCTGTGAGGTGGATGGATTGTTTCAGCAAAGAAGAAGTGCTCATTAAAGCTTGATTTATACTCCTGCGTAGGGTCTGTGCGCGTAGCTACGCCGTAGGCTACGCACGCAGCAAGGCATTTATACTTGTGCGTCTGTGTGTCCGTCAATCTGCAATTATACCCCCTAACACTAGTCGGCAGTAGCGCTACAGTGTACACTGTGTTGACTTTTGCCGGCCGAGCAGGCTAACTTCGGGTTTAGCCCTCCACTAATGTGAATGGGGGTAAAGTTGTATACGTGTGGCTGGTATAGCCATTTCAAATTTTATCGACCGAGTAGATCACATTCTGATAGTGAAATGAGTCATTTCCCTCAGGTTGCGACGGTCAAATATGCTGATTCACCGTGTTACAGCCACTGTTTTGGCCACTAGTAAAAGTTACTTCAATGCACGGGCACTTCCTGTCAGCTCGGAGGCATTGCGAGGCTATCCAGCCGACCAATCAGAGCTTACGGTCCGCGTTGACTCGACGTGTAGTTACATTTTTGAGGAGGTGCATGTCAGGCTACGCCGTAGGGTACGGGGCTACGCTGTCGATTTGACGCAGAAGTATAAACTGCACTTAACCACAACATTTGAGAGAAATAGGCCTTTTGAGTACATACAGAAATTCTTTGAGTTCAGCTCATGATAAATGGGGGCAAATGAAAGTGTTTTTTAAATTTATAATTTTGTATGTATGTGTAAACCCAAAAACGGATTTATGAGCTGTGTGTGAATAACGTTTAAGACAACAACCTACCGTAACCTCCCGCCCTGCTGCTAATTGTTCTAAACATAAGGAAATGAAAGAGAAATGCCAGTGTGTGTCGGTGCGTTGTCAGAAGAAAATAGGGGAGAAGATAAGGAAGGTTTGGCTCGCTGTCCATTTAACGTTAGCTGTGTTGCTAAACATGTTCAACTTTTCATAGTCCCAATGTGCTTGTCAGACACTTTTCGTCAACCGACAAATCACAGCCTAGATGGGGCGGGACGCTGAAAAAAGTATGACTTTCTACAGAAAATCTTTAAATGTTGAACAATATGATTATTGACAAGTTAGTAGTTAGAGACCCATTTAGAGAATTTTTCCTTGCACAAGGATTAAAAGCTGGAATATTCAACTAGTGGTAAAATAGTATGCTATGAGAAACTATAATGAATACAGTAATTAATATATTACAGTACACTGTTAACTGAACATTATACTTTTTATAAGGGCTGGACACGTTAACGCATTAATTAACTCCAGTTTTTATTATTATTATTATTATTATTAGTTTTAAAGTCCCTTGCTCACTGGCTCTGAATACAAATCCAGTGAAACCATGGGACACAGGAGGGGCGGGATGTTGATCAGCCTGCAAATCACCCACCCAAACAACCAGTGGAGGGAGGCTTCCGCAGACTACGCAGTCATTTTTTCCATACCCCCCCTCCCCGGTGTTCCGTTATCACGGCAGCAGGTGATCAGCTTGCTTGTTAATGACGCAGCCTAACAAACAACTCAAATGGCCGAAACCAACCCTGTGTTCAATGTTGCTTTAACGTTACCTGGTCTGTGCTTGTAAAATATCCACCGCGACTTGTAGCGTCATTTAAAGATTTTAACCGAGTGAAGTCTGCGCGAGTGAACGCACGCACCAACCCCGCTACACCTACAAATCATGCGATTAAAAATTTTAAATCGTTGCCCAGCACTACCTTTTATTTAATGTTATACATTATACTATACTGTCGCAGTGAAGTAATTTCCACCGCGGCAATATGTCAGGACTCAACATATTACCGGTATGGGGTATTACAGCATCTTTCGTCAATGAAGTAATTTGGTGCCATATAGCAGAGTAAGAGTGTATCTGTCACCTCACTGCACAGCGAGCTCGTTACGGTTGTGGAACTTTTGAAGCACTCATTTATTAATTTAACAGGCCCTGAAATGTACAGTATGAACATTGCGATTGTTGTGGTGATTGCCATCCTCCACGGTAGGCTTGACCAATAGCGCAGTATTTAAATTTTGAGGTTATCGCGACAGCCCTAATTATACTACTCATTTATACTAGTTCCTCTGCTGTTTACAATGTGGCAAAAATCTGTATTCTGTATAATTTTTGGACTGGTGGCAAAACAAACAAATAACACATTTCTTCTGATGGTCATTGAGGTGAGAACTACACAATTTAAAATGTCAGTATTTTGTGCATTTTCATTGATAATCAAGCAAGTAGACTCATACCATTTGTTCCATTATATCGCAAATCACAATATTGTCCACAATAATCACAATATGACTTTTCTCCAAATCACGCAGCCCTATTATAAACACATCACTGCTTTCTCTCTTGGATGTGGTTCTTGGGATAATGTGAAGCCACAACGAGAAGGTTCACATTAAAAAACTGTTTCCATTTACACTTCCATCCATTTGATGTGTTTCAGACAAACTTAGTCAACACAGCACAATTTTAAATGATTCCACACTGTATGATCTTCATTATTGGTGCTACAACCCACTGAGCATTTGTCTGACTCACTGTGCATCATCGTGGATTCTACAAAATTCTCTTTTCTTCTCTTCCCCAAGCCCACGGGTCTCTTTCAAACCCAGACAGGACGACCCACTTTAAGGCCTGGCCAGGGAGAGGCACCCTATAGGGAGTAATAGACCTAGGAGAGCCCCTGCTGTGCCAGGCTTAGCTGAGAACTGATGAGACCTGACAGGACAGTTACCAAGGCAGACAGCCCTTAAATGATGTTTGGGTACTTTCACTAGACTTTCAGACACTCTTTCACTCCCTATCATAAGCATGGAGTCAATGGCACTTACTCTGGAGTTTAATGGAGGTGTACTTCAGGAGGAATGCAGCAAGAAAACTGCTCCCAACAGTTCTACACTTTTCACTGCTCTTTAACGTATTTTATCACTTTAATACAATGGAGGTGCCTTATTTTACCATTTTGATGTTTCAGTTTTCCAGTAAAAATCAGTGAGTGATTTTATATTTTCTGCAGTTATTAACACATGTTGCAGCTGATTATTTACTCACATGGCGGCTGTTTTGGGTGTAGAGTCCGTCTCATGAAGACACCTGTAATCCTCAGCGCAGACACAGATCAGCCGTAATGTCCTAACTGTAACGAAACATAGCAGTAGCCTGGTCAAAAATAAAGGCCAGGCCTAAATATTTATATAAATGTGCACCCCAACCAAGAATAATTTACATTTTCATTGCTTCAAATGAATAAATTCAACAATCATGCTATTTACACTAACATACTGGAAATGTTGAGCTCGAGTGTTGCACAATGCAATAACAAATATAACAAAAGCAGATCTGAAAAGTTTTTAATAAGGGGAGGTTTAATAATAAATATGACAATATACAGTATGTAACATGGAAATTAAAGGTCTGTCTCCAATATAAGCCTGCTTCAAATAAACCTCTCACTCTGCAGCACATAGGTTTATTTTAAATATCTCATTCTAAAACTGTTGTGTATGCCTACCTAATGTAACGGAAAAGTGTTTCAGACAGATAATGTAGAAGGATGCACTGACAATTGATGGATCGACACACACAAAAGTAAGTACGCCCCTCACATTTTTGTAAATATTTGGATACTTTCACTTAGGGGTGTCCTCACTTTTGTTGCCAGCAGTTTCGACAATGGCTGTGAGATGTGTTATTGAGGGGACAGCAAATTTACACCGTT
This sequence comes from Micropterus dolomieu, assembly GCF_021292245.1. NCBI lineage: Eukaryota > Metazoa > Chordata > Actinopteri > Centrarchiformes > Centrarchidae > Micropterus > Micropterus dolomieu. Next base: position 32,653,798 of record NC_060171.1, on the reverse strand, counting down.
ATACAAGCTGTACACACTACTTTACATTGTAGCAATAACTTCTTACGGAGGAGATTATAGTTTTGACCCCATTTGTTTGAGGGTAATTGCAACAGATTACAAAAAAAAAACAAAAACAAAAAAACACTTTTGTACAACATACTGACTGGTCTATTGAAATTATGGGTGATTTTAAAATGCACATGTTGGGACCTGGGACCCAAACAATTACTGTCAAAATAGTTTAAATAAGTCTAGACGAACCTTAGTACGTTTTTTTACCCAGAAAGTTTTGGTAGTGTACCAGTTGTCTCTCAGTTGCAGCATGCTAGTCAGCTTGGCCAGGTCAAGTTTATGTAGTATCGCTGCCTCTGAATGAGGAACATACTGGAGGATCCTCCCATGACATTTAGATCCACTGTATGGGAACGCTACAGACCATTAGTTAAAACTGTATGCTTACATTGGGGTCAGGTACATCTGCGGATTCACTTCAAAACATCACCTGCACAAACGTCACCTGCATGTACACTTGCAGAAGAGTGAAAAGAGACTGACCACGAGACCTAAGGAATTGGATTTGCTCAAGCAGTCAAGCCGGACATGGGTACCTGTCACAGCAAGCTTCCGAACCGGACACTATTATTGTGGGAGATTCTGCTATCAGGGACATATGTGGTAAGCCGATTATAACATACTGCTTCCCAGATGAGATGGTCCGTGACATCACTCAGGAAATAACCAAAAGCTACTAAAGTCATTGTACATGTAGATTCAATGATAATCGCAGTGAGATCAGAACTGCTAAAGCAGGATTTCACTGAATCTTTAAAAACACAATAGACAAATTACATAAGGAATGATTCATCATTGGACCCCTCCCAACAATTAATAGGGGAATTAAAAAGTTCAGAAGCTACTTTGAGTGAATACACGGCTTTCCAGAACTGGCAGTGTAAAAAGGACTGAACTTTATTGACAACTTCAGTCTGTTCTGGGGACACAACATGGTTAGTACAAAGTTACAGTGCAACAATTATTACGGAGACATCCTCTCCTAACTTGAACTTTTTGAAAAAAGGAAAGGACTCCCTGTCTTTGAAAACCAAAAAACAATCCAGAAATCTTTGTGTCTTATGGACTCAGACTTAAATTTCAACAGCCACATCAAGTCAGTAAAAAAAAACAAAAAAACTACTTAATCGGCTAAGTCACTAAAATGATTTAGGATTAAAATACGTCACTAAAAATGTTTTTATAAGATGAACCCTTCAAAGGCCTCAGGTTGACTGTCCCCAGAGTCAAAACTAAACATTTTGAAGCAGCATTCAACTACTGTACAGCAAATAGCTGGAATAAACTTCCAGCAGATTTGCTCCACATCTTTCAAATCCAGACTAAAAACTGTTTGTGTTCACCATTGCCTTCTGCTAGACTACAAACCTTGCATTTACTCAGAGAAAGAGACGTGTCAAATAGTTGTCGCAGACAATGCTTTAATTTAAATTATAATTCAAATGTATTTTTATGAATTAGTACAGTACAAGAGAAGCCATCGGTCCTGAAAGTCCACGTTTTGGGGAGAAGAATAAATCTGACTCACCAATACATTCCAACTTCCTCTGTGGACAGCAGTCTGTAATGAGAAGCTTAAGCTCCTGAACAGCAGATTCATAGGGGAAGGAACCTTGCAATGCGCCAGGGTCTTGGGGGAACAGTTTCAAGGGAACACCAACATCTCCAGGTGAAGCATCCCGGTACAGCGTCATACTTGTCTCAAAGGCCTGCTCCCTTTCCCTGTGGACTTTTCTGAGAAAAAAAAAAAAGTCAGATTGAAAACCCAGACAGGGGAAACATTTTAACAATGGATGTTTGTAAGTGAGGCACACCAACAGGCATTTTGGAAGAATGGTATATGCAATGAAGTTGCAGTCACTGACCAATTAACTTAAAAAAGATCAGTCACGCACTCCAAAACTTTAGCACAATAAAATAAAAAATCATCAATAGACATTTGATCAAAAGGATGGTGATTTAATTGGTGGTGCAGGGGTCTAATCTTGAGTGGCTTTTCTGTTTGTTCCAACATAACTACTGTCCTTGTGGCTCCACTAGCAACTCGGATTTGTTGGTCAGTGTCTCTGTGCAGTGGAGGATGGAAATGGGAGCGGGAGATTGTGTGAGCCTCCCACTTGTTGTTAGGTCAGTAGTTCTTAAATTAGGGGCTGCAGAGACACTGCATATGACCAGGGGGTAAATTATGCAGTGAATAGGGCTGAATATTGTTAAATAATTTGATGTATACCAGTTCCTGAGCAAGAAAGAAAAAGAAAAAAAAAAAAACTCGGCAAGTTAATAAGTCAATATTACTCGGGGTAATAACACAGCGTACGCCAAGCGACAACCTCTGGGGCTGAAAAATGAAGCCAATGTGGAAGTACCAAAAACAGCAGTTTATCGAATGGCCACTTGAGGCTGCCTCCAAAATGAGAGTCAAAAGCCAATTTCCCCCTTTATGACAACTATATGGAGGTGAGTTTTTATATAACTTACCAGTTTAAATTAAATCTTGAAGTCATACATAATTCACCCTTCGCTAAGCCCCGCTCCCCTTAGTTACTGCTGCTAAGTCCGACAAACTCCCTGCGCTGCCACTGTCTATTATTGCATTCCCCGGAGAAATATTGTCAAATGTGCTAGAAAAAGCACAAATATTTAGGCTGTCAAACTGACGTGAAAAAAATGTAAGATAGAAGAAGCCAAAACCTACCGATTACACAGTACAAGTGAACCACCACATCCCCCAACGATTGAGACAAAAGACAACGATATTAAGGATCAACACTGTTCCTGTACAGCTGGGTGGGCCTCTGTTCATTATTACAATCATTAAAAAGCAGAACAGTAGGGCTTTATTACGTTACATTCAGTAGGAAGTTAGCTGGCATAAGCTAACTAACTTTACATTAGGGACAATCCACCGCCAACATTTTTCTGGATTTATTTTAGGTTTTGGAAAGTGACTAGCGCAAGTCCTATACTGCGCTGCGATTGGTCAGCTGAGTATTCAGGGCGTGGCTTAGCGAAGGGTCAAGGGTGGGCAGCTTTGAGTGACAGGTGGGTGTCCTCTCAGGTGGCTAGCCACTAGGTGGTTCAGCAGCCAGGCTTCATTCAGCCTGCTTCAGCTCTACCTCTTTGCCCATTTTTAGAATAGCAAGAGACCGGCACTGCCAAGATAACAACCGACTTAGCCGCCCGCAGTGAGATTCACAGCGGCTCCTCCTTCTGGCTTCCAAATGGGAGCGTGACAGAAAAAAGATCTTCTAAATCTATATCAATTCAAGTTGGGGACTGCCTGCAGAAAAATGTAACACTGTAAACACATCTACCCTATCAATATTTCTTAGGACGGGTTCACACCTAAAATTCTGATTCCTGAATCCAACCAGTGAGAGGAAGACAGTGTTTCAATTTTCCAAACAAAACAACAACTAAAAGCAATTCTTTGTTTCATGGCGATGCAGTGAACACATTAGTCATTTGTCCCTTATGTAACTTGATGATTATGATGATATTGATATCTGATGGCCCTGTGACAGAACAAATCAGTATTCATGCCACTTGCTCAAACCAAGAGTTTCTCTTTGAGTGTAGGAAATACAGAAAAAGGCTTGACCAATTTGCAAATGGTAATGAAATATGTCGATGATAATGTGTACATGTACATTTAGTAGTCAGCAATGGTCATATTATTAACTTGGCAACATTACTGAAAATTCTAAAGACTATTTGAGTTTAATGAGAATCAAACCAGCAACAGAAGAGCTTGAAATAGGCTGACATACCTAGAGTAGTACTGCCACATGCTGGTCATTGAGAGAACACACTGTATTTCTAGGAACCAACTCATGCAAAACCTTAATAAATCGTATTAAATGCCTTTTTTTTTTTATAAAGCGAACAGGAATTTACAGGCCACCTGATCCTGACATTTTTTGCATTTATGAATTAGTTCAGTTGTGTTTCAGATTATATTTTGAGTCAAACTATTAATCAACATTCAATTCGAGAGGGAGGTCGGGCACCAGAGAAGCCTAACAGCGTGTCGAGACAGAATATTTTCACATCCAACTCTGAATTAATTCAACCTGAGTTGGTGATTGGTGGAACAGTGGAAAGTCTAACCAAGACGGTTTTGGTCATTTTTATTTTGAAATAAGTTTGTTTTGAGTTGACAACACAATTAGTTCAGTAAAAATTTATTTAGAAGGCAGCACAGTTTCTTTTTTAGTTTGATAGGAAAACTAAAAAAAGACTAAAAAGAGCTAAGAGCCTGTGTACAACACAGGACGGGCCGCAACTTTCTGCTCATTTTGAAGGATGCAGTTTGTGCACTCACATTTATTTTGTAAATATTTGATTATATCTGATCATGTGACAACACTGAAGAAATGACGCTTTGTTACAATGTAAAGTAGTGAGTGTACAGCTTGTCCAGGGTTCATACAAACAACTTATTTCAAACAAATAAGACCAGGCACGTGTCAATGTTACTAACTCTAAATGTTGCCTACTAGTGTAACTGACTGTTACATAATTAATCCAGCAAGAAAAAACTAGTTCCTTCAGTGCGTTATTTCATATTTTTCTTATTGGTCAGAAATGCGTTTCTCTAAAATGTCTTGGTAAACCAACATTGGGCTTTTGGCATAACAATTCTCAACATTTATTAATAATCAACATTGCTCTTGCAGAGTTGCTCAACCACCAAATCAAGCTCTTCAAATAAAGTCTAGTTCACACTACACGATTTTTAGCCCAATTTGCTGCCAGTCGTTATGTGTGAACTACTCCACGATGCATCAAAACGGCTCCCCGACACATCGCCGATGTCAGCCGGATATCTAGCATGCCAAATATCTGAAAGACTCTGCCGACTCGACAACCACATCCAGCCAATGAGAGCAGGCAGCTGGCAGAACAGGCAAAACACTTTATACTCCCCTCCAGCTCTCTCTGTAGCTCAGACA